>NW_028284063.1:300000-561380 GCF_059516105.1 Syngnathus floridae
CTGAGCAGCGACGATTATCAACAGAAATATCTTTATTTTCTGCTTGCAACTGGACCGTCTAGAGCGTACACGGTAAGTAACACTCATTGTGTTTAAGGAGATTTACGTTTGTAATAGCAGAAGTGTAGCCGCGTTGCGTTGTACGTGTGAAAATTGGTCGAGGCGAAATGTTAATGTTTAATTTCATTCCTTTAGGTTCCACGGTGTTTGTTGGCTGCAAGTTTTCCACTGCAAGAAGAGGCTCGTATCATTGACCAGGAGCGAGCTACAATGGTGAGTAGCCATAACATTTATGTTAAACACTTCCTATTTCATGTCTAACAGTACTTGATTTAACAAATAACCATAAATAAATACAGTGTGGGCACTGAAGTTAACATATGTGATTATACTGCCTAATCTGTCACGGAGTAGATTGTTGCAAAGTAATATAAGATCCAAAGTTATAATTCAGAATAGTTTTCAAAAGAAGGCCATTAGAATTATATACAAGTCTGATTACCCTGAACAAGCTATTAATTAAATCACAAATTCTTCAATTCAAAGATTTGGTAGATTATCAGACAAATAATGTCTAACAGTAATTGATTTAACACATCACGATAAGTAGATTGAGTGTGGGCACTCTCAAGTTAACAGATATGATTATACTGCCTAATCTGTTACAGAGTATGTTGTTGCCAAGTAATGTAGAATAGATCCAAAGTAGTAATCCAGAATAGTTTTGAAGAGGCCATTAGAATAATAAACAAATCTGATTACCTTGAACATAATAACAAGCTAAGTGTTTAATATGTCCTATGAAGTCAAAATTGGGCACCATCATGTGGTGAAATTTGGAATTGCATCACATCCAATTTTGCCTGGGAACAAACAGATTAAATAAATCTTAGTTTTGAATAAGCCACTCCTTCTCAAACAAGTAAACTCTGCCCATTTCGCGCAGTAGATGTTCTGTTAATATCTAGTATTTATACAAAGTCATAATTTAAATTGCTTTCAACCTTCATTCATCGGTTCAACCAACATTACTCGCTCTTATTACCAACTTGTATTGATTTAACTAAGCGTTTAATACTTCCTATCAGGTCTCAAGGCAAGATTTGGCAAAATACAATTTCAGCAAATCCAATTTTGCCAGGGAACAAAAATAGATTAAATAAACTAAATAAGTCTTCTTCCCATTAAATAAATCAGAAAAGTCTGTCTTGTAACCAGTCCTCTTCAAACAAGTAAAGTCTGCCCATTTTGTGCCGTAGATTTTGTGTCTATGCCTAGTATTTAAACAAAATCATAATTTAAACGACTTCTTTCCTTCATTCACTTTGGAAATTTGGAATTGCAGCAAATCGAATTTTGCCAGGGAACAAAAATAGATCAATTAAACTAAATAAGTCTTCTTCCCATTAAATAAATTAAAAAAGTCTGTCTTGTAACCAGTCCTTTTCAAACAAGTAAAGTCTGCCCATTTTGTGCCGTCGATTTTGTGTTAATGCCTAGTATTTATACAAAATCATAATTTAAAGGACTTCATTCCTTCATTCACTTTGGAAATTTGGAATTGCAGCACATCAAATTTTGCCTGGGAAGAAAAGTAGATTAAATAAATTTAATAAGTCTTACTACTTCCCATTAAATAAATTAAATACGTCTTACTTGTTCCCACTCCTTTTCAAAAAAGTAGTTTAAAACGAGGTCCCTTCACTCAACCTTTAACCCTATTTATTCACCTTCTAGGCTAAGTGTTAAAGGCTAAGTGTTAAAGGCTAAGTGTTAAAGGCTAAGTGTTAAAGGCTAAGTGTTAGAGGCTAAGTGCCAGAGGCTAGGCGCCAGAGGCGAGTTTTTGTGGGCTGAAGTTTTAGTGGGGTTAGTGTGAATACAATCCAAAAGAATACAACAGAATACAATACAATAGAATATAATACATAGATTAAATTATATAGCTCTTACTACTTCCCATTAAATAAATTAAATACGTCTTACTTGTTCCCAATCCTTTTCAAAAAAGTAGTTTAAAACGAGGGCCCTTCACTCAACCTTTAACCTCAACCCCGCACGTCACATTGTGTTGTATCTGTGAATGTTGGTTGTGGCCAAATGATAGTTTTCTTTCATTCGTTTAGGTTCCACGGTGTTTGTTGGCTATGTTTTCCACTGTCAGAAGGATGAAAATACAAAGTACAACGCTTGGACGTGGGCGAAGGCGTCACCGGTGAGTCCTTCCTTCCTATTTATTTACCTTCTAGATGCTAGAGGCTAAGTGTTAGAGGCTAAGTGTTAGAGGCTAAGTGTTAAACACAATACGAACAACACAACGATACTGCACTGAACAACACGATACCGCACTGAGAAACACGATACCGCACTGAACAACACGATACCGCACTGAACAACACCATGCCGCACTGAACACCATGCCACACTGAACAACACCATCCCGCACTGAACAACACCATGCCGCACTAAACAACACCATGCCGCACTGAACAACACCATGCCTCACTGAACGACACCATGCCGCACTGAAAGACACCATGCCGCACTGAACGACACCATGCCGCACTGAAAGACACCATCCCGCACTGAACACCATGCCGCACTGAACAACACCATCCTGCACTGAACAACACCATCCCGCACTGAACAACACCATGCCGCACTGAACAACATTATGCCGCACTGAACATTATGCCGCACTGAACAACACCATGCCGCACTGAACAACACCTTGCCGCACTGAACAACATTATGCCGCACTGAACAACACCATGCCGCACTGAACAACACCATGCCGCACTGAACAACACCATGCCGCACTGAACAACACCATGCCGCACTGAACAACATTATGCCGCACTGAACAACACCATGCCGCACTGAACAACACCATCCTGCACTGAACAACACCATTCCGCATTGAACACCATGCCGCACTGAACAACACCATCCCGCACTGAACAACACCATCCCGCACTGAACAACACCATGCCGCACTGAACAACATTATGCCGCACTGAACAACATTATGCCGCACTGAACAACACCATGCCGCACTGAACAACACCATGCCGCACTGAACAACACCATGCCGCACTGAACAACACCATGCCGCACTGAACAACATTACAACGCACTGAACAACACCATCCCGCACTGAACAACACCATGCCGCACTAAACAACATTATGCCGAAATGAACACCACCATGCCGCACTGAACAACACCATGCCGCACTGAACAACACCATGCCGCACTGAACATTATAACGCACTAAACAACACCATCCCGCACTGAACAACACCATGCCGCACTAAACAACATTATGCCGCACTGAACAACACCATGCCGCACTGAACAACACCATGCTGCACTGAACAACACCATGCCGCACTGAACAACACCATGCCGCACTGAACAACATTATAACGCACTGAACAACACCATCCCGCACTGAACAACACCATGCCGCACTGAACAACATTATGCCGCACTGAACAACATTATGCCGAAATGAACAACACCATGCCGCACTGAACAACACCATGCCGCACTGAACAACACCATGCCGCACTGAACAACATTATGCCGCACTGAACAACACCATGCCGCATTGAACAACACCATCCTGCACTGAACAACACCATCCTGCACTGAACAACACCATGCCGCACTGAACAACACCATGCCGCACTGAACAACACCATGCCGCACTGAACAACACCATGCCGCACTGAACATTATGCCGCACTGAACAACATTATGTCGCACTGAACAACACCATGCCGCACTGAACAACACCATGCCGCACTGAACAACATTATGCCGCACTGAAAAACACCATGCCGCACTGAACAACACCATCCTGCACTGAACAACACCATGCCGCATTGAACAACACCATGCCGCACTGAACAACACCATGCTGCACTGAACAACATTATGCTGCACTGAACAACACGATCCTGCATTGAACAACACCATGCCGCACTGAACAACACCATCCTGCACTGAACAACACCATCCTGCAATGAACAACACCACCCCGCACTGAACAACACGATCCCGCATTGAACAACACCATCCCGCACTGAACAACACCATGCCGCACTGAACAACACCATGCCGCACTGAACAACACCATGCCGCACTGAACAACACCATGCCGCACTGAACAACACCATGCCGCACTGAACAACACCATGCCGCACTGAACAACACCATGCCGCACTGAACAACATTATGCCGCACTGAACAACACCATGCCGCACTGAACAACACCATCCCGCACTGAACAACACCATGCCGCATTGAACAACACCATGCCGCACTGAACAACACCATCCCGCACTGAACAACACCATCCCGCACTAAACAACACCATGCCGCACTGAACAACACCATGCCGCACTGAACAACACCATGCCGCACTGAACAACACCATGCCGCACTGAACAACACCATGCCGCACTGAACAACATTATGCCGCACTGAACAACACCATGCCGCACTGAACAACACCATCCCGCACTGAACAACACCATGCCGCATTGAACAACACCATGCCGCACTGAACAACACCATTCCGCACTGAACAACACCATGCCGCACTGAACAACATTATGCCGCACTGAACAACACCATGCCGCACTGAACAACACCATCCCGCACTGAACAACACCATGCCGCATTGAACAACACCATGCCGCACTGAACAACACCATTCCGCACTGAACAACACCATGCCGCACTGAACAACATTATGCCGCACTGAACAACACCATGCCGCACTGAACAACACCATCCCGCACTGAACAACACCATGCCGCATTGAACAACACCATGCCGCACTGAACAACACCATCCTGCACTGAACAACACCATCCCGCACTAAACAACACCATGCCGCACTGAACAACATTATGGCGCACTGGACAACATTATGCCGCACTGAACAACACCATGCCGCACTGAACAACACCATGCCGCACTGAACAACACCATGCCGCACTGAACAACACCATGCCGCACTGAACAACATTATGCCGCACTGAACAACACCATGCCGCACTGAACAACACCATCCCGCACTGAACAACACCATGCCGCACTGAACAACACCATGCCGCACTGAACAACACCATGCCGCACTGAACAACACCATGCCGCACTGAACAACATTATGCCGCACTGAACAACACCATGCCGCACTGAACAACACCATGCCGCACTGAACAACACGATCCCGCATTGAACAACACCATCCTGCACTGAACAACACCATGCCGCACTGAACAACACCATGCCGCACTGAACAACACCATTCCGCACTGAACAACACCATGCCGCACTGAACAACACCATCCTGCACTGAACAACACCATCCCGCACTGAACAACACCATGCCGCATTGAACAACACCATGCCGCACTGAACAACACCATCCTGCACTGAACAACACCATGCCGCACTGAACAACACCATGCCGCACTGAACAACACCATGCCGCACTGAACAACACCATGCCGCACTGAACAACACGATCCCGCATTGAACAACACCATCCTGCACTGAACAACACCATGCCGCACTGAACAACACCATGCCGCACTGAACAACACCATTCCGCACTGAACAACACCATGCCGCACTGAACAACACCATCCTGCACTGAACAACACCATCCCGCACTGAACAACACCATGCCGCATTGAACAACACCATGCCGCACTGAACAACACCATCCTGCACTGAACAACACCATGCCGCACTGAACAACACCATGCCGCACTGAACAACACTATGCCGCACTGAACAACATTATGCCGCACTGAACAACATTATGCCGCACTAAACAACATTATGTCGCACTGAACAACACCATGCCGCACTGAACAACACCATGCTGCACTGAACAACATTATGCCGCACTGAACAACACGATCCCGCATTGAACAACACCATCCCGCAGTGAACAACACCATGCCGCATTGAACAACACCATGCTGCACTGAACAACACCATGCTGCACTGAACAACATTATGCTGCACTGAACAACACGATCCTGCATTGAACAACACCATGCCGCACTGAACAACACCATCCTGCACTGAACAACACCTTTCCACACTGAACAACACCATGCCGCACTGAACAACATTATGCCGCACTGAACAACACCATGCCGCACTGAACAACACCATGCCGCACTGAACAACACCATGCCGCACTGAACAACACCATGCCGCAATGAACAACACCATCCCGCACTGAACAACACCATGCCGCATTGAACAACACCATGCCGCACTGAACAACACCATCCCGCACTGAACAACACCACCCCGCACTGAACAACACGATCCCGCATTGAACAACACCATCCCGGACTGAACAACACCATGCCGCACTGAACAACACCATTCCGCACTGAACAACACCATGCCGCACTGAACAACACCATGCCGCACTGAACAACACCATGCTGCACTGAACAACACCATGCCGCACTGAACAACATTATGCCGCACTGAACAACACCATGCCGCACTGAACAACACCATGCCGCACTGAACAACACCATGCCGCATTGAACAACACCATGCCGCACTGAACAACACCATCCTGCACTGAACAACACCATCCCGCACTGAACAACACCATGCCGCACTGAACAACATTATGGCGCACTGAACAACATTATGCCGCACTGAACAACACCATGCCGCACTGAACAACACCATGCCGCACTGAACAACACCATGCCGCACTGAACAACATTATGCCGCACTGAACAACATTATGCCGCACTGAACAACACCATGCCGCACTGAACAACACCATGCCGCACTGAACAACACCATGCCGCACTGAACAACACGACGTCGCACTGAACAACACGACGCCGCACAGAACAACACGACGCCGCACAGAATAACACAATGCCGCACAGAACAACACAATACCGCACAAACAGTTTTAGATAATATTACGTCGCAGTCATGTGACGCGGACATGACGTCAATAGGCGGAACTCACGGCAAAATTATAATCCGTGGGCGTGGCTTGCAACAGGAAGTAGGAAAGCGGCAATTCTGGCAAACAAGACACAGCGGTTAGTAACACGATGACTAACAAGGCAAATATTTTTGTTTTCAGCTTGCAACTTGACCGTCTAGAGCGTACAAGGTAATTACAACTGTTTTTTTTTAGCCCTGAAAAGCGAGGGAGTGTGGCGTTTGGGAGGAATGTCGAACTCGGCGTCTGCTTCCAGCCACAGACGCCAAATTTCGACGATTATTTCGACTGGTCAACGGTTGTAAATTATTGCGTTGACTAAAAACTTTATTTAACTCTACTCTTAACTTTGCCGTTTCAGATATGCGGGTATTACACCGCGGAAATGACGTCAATAGGCTGAACTCTCGCCAAAATTCAAATCTGTGGGCGCAATGGCCTTGAGCGAGACACCGGATACAAACACGACGATTATCAACAGAAATATCTTTATTTTCTGCTTGCAAGTGGACCGTCTAGAGCGTACACGGTAAGTACAACTCATTGTGTTTAAAACGATTTACGTTTGTGTAGTTTGCGTTGCGTTGTATCTGTGAATGTTGGTTGAGGCTAAATGTTAATGTTTAATTTCATTCCTTTAGGTTCCACGGTGTTTGTTGGCTGTATGTTTTCCACTGCAAGAAAAGGCTCGTATCATTGACCAGCAGGAGCTACAATGGTGAGTACCCCTTTCGTCTTCCATTTATGTTAAACACATCCTATTTCATGTCTAACAGTACTCGATTTAACAAATAACCATAAATAAATACAGTGTGGGCAGTCACGTTAACATATGTGATTATCCTGCCTAATATGTTTATCACAAATATGTCACTAATCACTAATATGTTTATTTGTTTATCACAACACCTTTGGACCTTCAGCAATCGATTATTTCCCTTCATCTACATAGAGACAGAACGATGGTGTCTTAAACATCTCATTCATTTCACCAAATAACTTCACGCAGGTGGATAACGGCCGTCTCGGTCACGCTATGTTGCGTGATGCAGTTTTGAAGAACCAAATGCATTTATTCAATGAATAAGTCAAGCTAGTTCTATGTTTATGATGTTGTAAGTTACGGTACCGATTGAAGTTGAGTTCGAAGCCAGTGGAAAACAGCGCTGCGTTTGTGCTCTCCAGGTACAAATGTTGTGATCTCTGACTGACGACCGGGCGAGACTCGAGTAAGAGATGTCCAAACGAGCTCCGGCAGGGCGGGCCAAGGCGGAGCGAACGGACGCCCTTCAGGCCGCCAATGACGAGCTGAGAACCAAACTGATGGACGTCCAGTTAGAACTTCAGCAGGAGAAGAACAAGGTGAAAACCTCAACAGACAAACACTGCCTGCCTCCCTGCCTGCCTCCCTGCCTGCCTCCCTGCCTGCCTCCCTCCCTCCCAGTTTTCCCGATGTAGATTAGACATGCATGTGCCATGACTGTGTCAGCCTACATCAACAAATGCACCGAGGACGTCAGCACCACTAAGAATGTCATCACCCGGGGCAACCAACGACCCTGGATGACTGAGGAGGTACGTCAAATGCTACGAGCGCGGAACTCTGCCTTCAAGTCTGGCGACAAGGAGACACTGAGGACAGCGAGAGCCAACTTGAACCGTGCCATCAGGATAGCGAAGCGAGACCGCAGTCGAAAATTTCAGGATCGTTTCCACGACGTCAAAAACATCAGGAGTATGTGGCAAGGCATACGGGCGATTACAGACTACAACTCACCCTCCCCCCCCCCGGTGGGTGTAGTTGATGCTGACTTTCTAAATGGTCTAAATAACTTCTTTGGGAGGTTCGAGGCACTAAACGGCACTCCAGCAGTTAAAACTGTCCCCCATCAGGAAGAGGAGGTACTCTGCCTTGACTCCGCCGATGTGTTGAAGACCCTGAGGAGAGTCAACCCCTGTAAGGCCCCTGGCCCCGACAACATTCCTGGGCGTGTGTTCAGGGAATGTGCAAGTCATCTGGCTGGGGTCATCACAGACATTTTTAACACCTCGCTGGGCCAAGCCACAGTGCCGGCGTGCTTTAAGACTGCCTCCATCATTCCGGTGCCGAAGAAACCTCAAATCACCTCATTTAATGATTACCGGCCTGTTGCACTGACTCCGGTTATGATGAAGTGCTTCGAAAGGCTGCTTAAAGGTCACATCGTTTCCAGACTCCCCCTATTATTTGACCCGTTCCAGTTTGCCGACCGGCAAAACCGCTCCACTCAGGACGCCATCTCCTCCGTTCTTCACCTGAGCCTGGCTCACCTGGAGGAGAAGAACACCCATGTGCGGAGGCTGTTCCTGGACTTCAGCTCAGCGTTTAACACCATCATCCCACAGCATCTGGTAGGAAAATTGGAACACCTGGGCTTCAACACCCCCCTTCGCAACTGGCTGCTAGACTTCCTCACCAACAGACCTCAGTCAGTCCGGGTCGGACAGAACACCTCTGATGTCATCACCCTCAGCACAGGCTCCCTTCAGGGCTGCGTCCTGAGCCCCCTGCTGTGCACCCTGATGACACACGACTGCGTCCTCAGGTTCACCACCAATCACATCGTGAAGTCAGCAGACGACACAACGGTGGTGGGGCTCATCAGAGACAACAACGACCTGGACTACAGAGAGGAGGTGGAGCAGCTGGTGGGCTGGTGCAGAGAAAACAGCCTGATCCTGAATGAGGAGAAGATGAAGGAGATCATCGTCGACTTCAGGAAAAAACAGCCTCACCACGCTCCACTGATCATCAACAGCTCAGCTGTGGAGGTGGTCAGCACCACCAAATTCCTGGGGGTCCACATCACAGAAGACCTCACCTGGACTATGAACACTACGGCACTGGTCAAGAGGGCACAGAAGCGCTTGTACTTCCTGCGGAGGATGAGGAGAGCCCACCTGCCCCCACCCATCATGAGGACGTTCTACAGGAGCACCATAGAGAGCATTCTGACAAGCTGTCTCTCTGTGTGGTGTGGAGGCTGCACCGCCTCCGATTGGAAGAACGTGAGGAGAGTGGTGAGGACAGCAGAGAGGATCATAGGGGCTCCTCTTCCCTCCATTCAGGACATTTCATCTCAGCGCTGCATGTCCCGTGCCCGTAACATCATCAATGACCCATCACACCCCCACCATGGACTGTTCTCCCTGCTGCCCTCTGGGAAGAGGTTTGCAGCATCCGCTGCAGGTCCACCAGGTTCTGCAACAGCTTTTTCCCTGCTGTCATCAGACTGTTGAACACTAGAACTGTTGAGCTCTAAACTGAACTCTGCATCACACATTCACAGAACTGTACTTTATGACACTACGGACCTTTATCTTGCACTATCTCGCACTACCAACTTTACTGAACTTGTATAAACCCTTTAAATAGAAGTTTAATACATGGTTTAGCATTCCTCTGCACACTCTTGAATACTGTTTTGCCTACTTGCACTATTGCATAATTATCACTGCTGCACTTTATACTTATTTTTAATATATATATATATATATATATATATAGTATATGTATATATATATATATTCATAGGATATGTTACTTCTATTCAACTGCAATATCACTACTTTGTTGTAAGACGTATGCAACGGAATTTCGTTTTGTATGCACCATGTGCAGACAAGATGACAATAAAGTTTGTCTAAGTCTAAGTCTAAGTCATGTCAGGTCAGCTGTCTGGAGAGAGAGAGAAGTCAGGACCTGCGGGCGGAGCACCACCGTGCCACCGCCGCCATGACGGAACTCAAAAGCAAACTCCATGAGGAGAAGCAGAAAGAGTTAGCCATTACCAGGGAGACATTACTGCGGCAGCATGAAATGGAGCTGATGAGAGTGATCAAAATCAAAGATGGAGAGATCCAGCGACTGAATGCCTTGGTCCTCAGCCTGAGGGACGGCTCCATGGACAAGGTGATCCGCTCTATCCGTGTCTGACTATCCGCACGCCACGTCGGGCTTCGATGCGGCCGCTACCGTATTGTGTAGCTTGTCCCCAGTAAGCGTCGCGGCGCTCCGTTGCGGTCTCAACGGCCCGGTGTGGCGCAATGTCTGCTCAGGTGAGGAGGGGGGGCGCTTTGCTGGCGGAGGTGGAGGAGACGCGGCGGTGTCGGGAGACCGAGCGGTGTCGCCTCCACCAGGAGCGCGGAAGAAGCCCTGGCAGCGGCCCAGCAGGCCTGGCAGTCCCGAGCGGCCGAGCTCCGATCGGCTCATCACCAGCATCGGGAGGAGCTGAGCCGAACCAAGAGAGACTGCGAGAGGGAGATCCGCCGACTGGTAGGACTGATCAGATGCGCGGTGCGTGGCTATGTTCCCAATTTCGTTGTATACCTGCAGTGCAATGACACCTAAGGCATTCTATTCTATTCTATTTCACAAGAAGAAAATGTCCGGTTGCTCGCTTCGCTTTTGTCACAGCAAAGGTGTTCTAGTCGATTCAAGAAAAAAATTGGCCGGTTGCTCTCTTTGTTTTTGTCACAATTCTGGCAAATGAGTTTGCCCGCCTGCCTGAGCGCTCCCCGTTTGTACATCCAGACGGATGAGATCAAGCTGAAAGACAGAGCGGTTAGTGTTTTGGATGAAGCCCTGGGGCCGGCCACGTCCACCGCCTTCAGCTGCAGACTCAGGCTGCCGAGCAGCAGATCGCTGCCCTGAGGGATTCCCAAAGGGCGGGCCTAAACTACCCTGGAAGTGGGGTCAACGCCGCTACTAGCAATCCTCTTCATTGCGTAAGCCACCTCATCACACACTTGCAGTACGCATGACTTAGTTCGTTGCTGGAGGAAGGTAGCACAAAAACAGTTTTGAACTTTGAACGAGTGCTTGTGTGTGTGTGTTGCGGGGCGTTTTCAGTCTCAGGAGGATCGGGACACGCGACGGTTTCATCTGAAAATCGCTGAGCTCAGCGCAGTCATCAGGAAACTGGAGGATCGAAACGCCCTGCTTTCTGAAGAGCGCAATGAACTGGTAATTTATTGACGGCACGCTTGAAGGTTTGCGCTACGTTTGATGCGCGCCATCCAGCGAGGCACCCATTGCGCTTGCTTATTAGTTGAGCGGCGCGGCGAGTCGGTTGCCTGGTAGATGTCTTTTATTGGGAGCCAAAGCCACGATTCCGTTCAAACCGATGCAAAAGGAATGGATGCGTTCTGGCCCGCGTGTTGTGCGTCTTTCACATCCCGCACTTCATGCTTGCAGCTAAAGCGACTGAGAGAAACAGAAAGCCAGTTTCTGCCACTCCTGTACAAAAACAAACGCCTGAGCAGGAAGAATGAAGAACTCTCGCTGGTGCTGTGTCGCCTTGAAAACAAAGTGCGCTTTGTCACCCAGGAGAACGAGGAGATGGCAAGCTTGGTAAGTCGACGCGGACAACGGCGGCGTGCCAACAGAGTCCACTGCATTTGTGTTCCACAGAGAAGGCCTAGTTCGCTCAATGACCTGGACCGCGGTTGCGGCCAGCAGGACGGTGAAATGGAGTTCCTTCAAGTTGTGGAGCAGCGGCACATCATCGACGACTTGTCCAAGGTCTTCAGGCAGGCGACTCGGTGCACGTACGGCAGCGCCGCGCTCGCTCGCTGTCGCCAGGAAACCTTTTCCGTCCAAAGCTTGGCCGGCGGCCGCCATCCAAAAAATTGGCCCCTTAAATTCCGACCTTTCAAGCAGGAGCATTGTGCGCACGCGTTTGAACACGCTTTAGACTTGTTTTGCCGTTTTCAGCAGCTCAAAGCTCCCGTTTTGTCAGCGCCTTTGCCACTCGCTGTGCGCTGAAAACGACGGACTTGCCCGGCTGCTCAGCCCGTCAACCATGAGCCGCGAGCGCGACGTCATTGTCCGTAGGCAGCTAGTGGCAAAATGCACCCTGTTAGAGTTGCGCTCGCTCCAACTTATTTTGCAAGAACCACACGGGAGACAAGTAAGTTCTTTTGGACACCTGCAGGTGGAGAGTCCATCCGTTGTACGAATGAAGTCTGACTCTCGGCTCCTGCACGAGCATTTTAATTAAGAGAAACAGGGTGGGTGTAAGAGTGGATTGAATAGAGGAAGCCCTTGACCTCTAGTCAAAACATAGCAAGGGGTGTTTTACAACTTTGTGTAGGAAGGGATAAGCGATAGGGATAAATAAGGGATAAATAATATTATTTATTACAGGTCGCAGTCAAAGTCAAAGCAACACAATGATACGATAAAGATAATCTGGAAAACCCTGACACACCCTGTAGTTGTCACTTTTGGAAAAGACGAGCGTCCCTCCAATCATCGCCGGTGACGTGTTTTTCAGGCTCTGGAGACAGGAGCTCATGTCAGAAATGTCATTGTGAGTCGCGTTTGTTTCTGCGCCGGAGCCGTTCGTTCCCTTTGCATCCAAAGAATCTCAAAGGCGGATTATTTGTGTCGACAGGAGAGAGATTTGCTGCTACGATACCGACGTCGAGAATCTCTGAGGAGGAACAAAGCGTGAGGTCCTGCAAGGTGAGTCTGTTTGTTTGCGGCTGCTTGGTGTTGCGCAAGATGAAATGGCCTTTTTCTCGCTATCGTTCCTCTCGTCGATTCATCGTGAGGTGTCGCTTCAGTTTGTTCAGAGAGATGTTTGCTTCCGCGCCCGCAGGTCATCGAAACATTTTACGGCTACGACGAAGACGTGTTGGTGGACTCGGACGGATCGTCCTTGTCTTTTCACACCGACAGAACCCCCGACACGGAACCCGAAGAGGTAGCCCGCCATTTCTGCCAGCGTATTGGCACCAAACATTCCTCTTCAGCCTGGAATCGGACTCGTCTTTGCGTCGCGGGTGCTTTGTCGCCGGTCTGACTGATTCTGGTACTAGTGCTGTGTTGCATTGGTGTGTGCATGAAGAGGCGGAGCTTCGCTACCGCCAGCTGACGCAAGAATATCAAGCGCTGCAACGAGCCTACGCTCTGCTAGCCCAGACCAGCGAAGGGGACTACGACGCCGAGAAGGAGATCAAGGTGGCGCCCCTTCCCGCAACCCCCGGCCGGGTCGCAGCCTCCCCGTTCTCACCCAGCCTCGGGTGTTCTCTGGTCTGAAAGGAGGAGGAGGGAAAGGAGGAGGAGGAGCCTCCCTCCTCCTCCTTTCAGACCAGAGAAAAGCTGATGGTAGAAATGGGTCACTATCAAAGCAGAGTAGCAGATCTGGAGTCAGCGCTGAAGCAACAAGGACAGGTAAGCTCATCAATGAGCACACCTTTTTCTCAGACAAAATAGCTACATTCTTCAGTCACTCATCCGTCTGGCATTACTGGACCAACCCCCCCCCCCCCCCCCGAACGTGGCTGGGAAAATGCGGAGAAAAGCAAATGTCATTTTCCAGTCAACCAAAGAATTTGTGGATGAAAATGACACAACATTCCAAAGCTGTCCACGCGTTTGTCTCTTCTAGAATGTCAAGTGGGTGGAGGAGAAGCAGCTGCTGCGTCAGAGCAATCAGCAGTTGGCCGAAAAGGTGACGGAAAGAAAGGCGCTGGGCGGAGTCGCTTGGCGTCACACCTGTCGGGAAGCCCCGCAGATGAGGTCTGACTGTCTTTTCAGGTCAGGCGGATGGAGGCGGAAGAAGCGCGTCTGAAAGAGCACATCCAGGATATCCGAGACCAAAACGAACTGCTTGAGTTCCGCATCCTGGAGCTGGAGGTGGGAAGACTCGCACAAGCGTGTTGAGGCCAGAGATGTGACGGACGGACGGACGGACGGACGGACGGATGCATGCCTCTGCCTTTCAGGAGAGGGAGTGGCGCTCCCCCGTCTTGAAGTTTCTGCAAGTCCGTTTCCCAGACGGCCTCAGCCCTTTGCAGATCTACTGCGAGGCCGAGGGCGTGAGCGTAGGTAAGGCGTCCCTCGCAACCCTAACCTTAACCCGAGGTCCCAGAACACCTTACATTGCTCCTTGCGCCTTTCCCCCGGACATCGTCATCAGTGGTCTGATGAAGAAGCTGGACATCCTGGGCTATAACGCCGTAAGTGTATGTCGAACTCCTTATGTTCGCACTCCACGAGACTCGGCGGCTCAAATGTGACTTTTGGAAGGCTTTGCGCTGAAAGAAGCTTGTTGACGCTGTGCCTTTGGGCTCTTGCAGAATCTCACCAACGAGGAGCAGGTGGTCGTGATTCACGCCAGGACCCTTCTCACCCTAGCCGAGAAGGTAACGCGCACGTCCACGCACGCTCTCGCATTCTGCTTATGTGACAGCAGCCTTTCCTCAGTGGTTAGAATACATCAAAGTGACCAAGTCAGCACTTCAACAGAAGATGTTGGACATTGAAAGTGAGAAGGTAGACAGACACGCGACATCAGCCAAGGGGAACTCCGGCAATGTGCCCCAACAATTCTGACCTTGAGCTGTGCTAGGATATGTTCTGCAAGCAGAAGGGCTACCTGGATGAAGAGTTGGACTTCAGGAAGTGTTCCATGGACCAGGCTCATAAGGTAAGCCGCCCTCAAATCTCCCGCCGGACCACTGATGGACGAGGATTGCGGCCCAGAGGATCCTGGAGCTGGAGGCCATGTTGTACGAGGCGCTACCGCAGCGGGACTGCCCCGCCACGGACGGCGAAAAAGCCAGCCACGCTGGCGTGAATGATGTGCTGACGGCGGATCAGAGAGAAGAGCTTAGGAGCGCCGTGGACCAATGGAAGCGAGCCCTGATGTGCGAGTTGAGGGAGCGCGACGCTTGCATCCTCCAAGAGAGAATGGATCTGCTGCACAGCGCGCAACAGGTAAGGGCCCAAAGCCAGCCCGGCACTTACTTGCACGCTTACTGGCTTTTGAATGCCACTTTCCATTTGTCCGTCCTAGAGGAACAAAGAGCTGAAAGAATTCATCGAAGCTCAGAAGAGACAAATCAAACAATTGGAGGAGAAGTTTCTGTTTCTCTTTCTATTCTTCTCCTTGGCCTTCATTCTGTGGCCCTAACACCAGCTGGTGAGTGAGCTCCAGCGGCACCGCACTCGACACCTCCGATACACTGCCAGCCGGTCTCAGACGTTGGCAGACGCTCCGATGCCAACGTATACCCCCCGCCACGGTGACAGAGGCACCGCGTCACACCGGCGCTCATCCAATCAGAAGGCAGGAAAAGCAAATTCACATGCAGGGCACTTTTGAACCAGAAGAGAGCGCCACAAAAAACGGTTGTTGCCCCAAACGCGCACTAAAAAGGGTCAGAATAACAAGAGTCCCACTGGCCAGCCGGGGCCACCCATCCAGCTGTTTCTTCAGGGGGGAAAAAAATTGGAGTCACCGGTGAGTACATTTTGCATTTAGCTCTGCTTTTCTGCTTCTGTCTTCAAGTGTGTGGCATCCTGCGATCAAAGATTCAGCCAACCCCAAAGCGGTTGACCTCAACGTCCCACCACCATGCCTACCAGAGCAGGTGACGTGATGCTTTGGACATCCTTCCGTCTCAGATGCCCAAAAGTACTCTTTGCCACATCTGCGGCAATACGGTGTCTTTTCAAAGGTGCAAATAAATCCAGCGTGGGCGGAACACGCACGTCTTCGGTTTTTCCCGCTTTGTTTGTGTGACAGCTGTTGTGAAAATTTTATACAAATAAAGTTGTATAGTACAGGTTTGGCCAAGCCGCAACTCCCGAACCGCATGCGGCTCTTTTATGTTCATATCAACATTTGTGTGTGTGTGTGTGTGGGGGGGGGGGGGGGGGGGGGGGGGGTTGTGCGTGTTGGCTTCACTTGAGTTCAATTTGGTATTTTGGTCAAAAGCGCATGTGGTGAAATTCCACAAAGTAGGATGGGCAAACACATTTCTTTAAACTATGAGTGTCAATTGGGCTCTCGAAATGGCAGGGAAAAGATGCACAGCAAAACGAAAATACGTAGATGAACACAGGACGTTTTAATCAGAGTGGGAAAGTTTCTATTTTTTGTTGAACGTGATGGCAAACCATTCTGCCTGATATGTCAGACCTCAGCGCATTTCAAAGATTCAAATCTTCAGCGCCATGCACTTCAGCTCACTCCATGCTAACATTGATCAGGCGTCGAACCCGCATCATCATGCTTAAGAGGTGGCCATGCTAACCAGTGCGCCATTATGTCAACGCATAATAACTAAGTCTACTGGTCAAAACAGCGGTTACTATATGACGTCGCTACGTCGTGGTCACGTGACGCAGACAAGACGTCAATGGACGTGGGCAGAGTTAACTTGTTTAAAAGGGAGTAGGCAGAAGAAATATTTAATTTATTTAAATCTATTTTGAGTGCACACCATTATGCCAATGCATAACAACTGTAAATCTACTAAACAAAACAGCGGTTGCTATATGACATCTGCCACGTCGTGGTCACGTGACATACGTGACGTCGATGGGCGTAACTTTCGCCGGAATTCAAATCCGCGGGGAGAGTTAACTTGTTTAAAAGAGAGTGGGCAGAAGAATTATTTAATTTATTTAAATCTATTTGGTGTGTGCGCCATTATGTCAATGCATAACAACTGTAAGTCTACTAAACAAAACAGCGGTTGCTATATGACGTCTGCCACGTCGTGGTCACGTGACGCGGACGTGACGTCGACGCCTACTTTACATCCCACCGATCACAGGACCCCTCGGCTGCATAACCGTGCCCCCTTCCCAACCAATCGGATTTGCTATACGCGAAAACGACGCCAATGGAAAGAGCTTCCGCCCAAATTTAAATCCGTGGGCGTGGCTCGCAGCAGGAAGTAGGAAAATGGCGGCGATGTTGACAAAGACACAGCGGATGGTAACATACGACTAACAAGAGAAATATTTTTATTTTCTGCTTGCAACTGGACCGTCCAGAGCGTACACGGTAAGTACAACTCATCGTTTTTAAAAAGAAGTACTTTTGTTGCCCTGAAAAGCGAGTGAGCGTGGCGTTTGTGGGGGACGTCGAATTTCGACGATTCTTTCTGGTCAACGGTTGTAAATGATTGTGTTGATTAAAAAAGAAAACTTGATGTAACTCTACTTTTAACTGCCGTTTCAGATAGATTTGGAATTGCATCACATCCAATTTTGCCTAGAGCGTACACGGTAAGTAACACTCGTTGTGTTTAAGGAGATTTACGTTTGTAATAGCAGAAGTGTAGCCGCGTTGCGTTGTACGTGTGAATGTTGGTCCGGGCGAAATGTTAATGTTTAATTTCATTCCTTTAGGTTCCACGGTGTTTGTTGGCTGCAAGTTTTCCACTGCAAGAAGAGGCTCATATCATTGACCAGGAGCGAGCTACAATGGTGAGTAGCCATAACATTTATGTTAAACACTTCCTATTTCATGTCTAACAGTACTTGATTTAACAAATAACCATAAATAAATACAGTGTGGGCACTGAAGTTAACATATGTGATTATACTGCCTAATCTGTCACCGAGTAGATTGTTGCAAAGTAATATAAGATCCAAAGTTGTAATTCAGAATAGTTTTCAAAAGAAGGCCATTAGAATTATATACAAGTCTGATTACCCTGAACAAGCTATTAATTAAATCACAAATTCTTCAATTCAAAGATTTGGTAGATTATCAGACAAATAATGTCTAACAGTAATTGATTTAACACATCACGATAAGTAGATTGAGTGTGGGCACTCTCAAGTTAACATATGTGATTATACTGCCTAATCTGTTACAGAGTATGTTGTTGCCAAGTAATGTAGAATAGATCCAAAGTAGTAATCCAGAATAGTTTTGAAGAGGCCATTAGAATGATAAACAAATCTGATTACCTTGAACATAATAACAAGCTAAGTGTTTAATATGTCCTATGAAGTCAAAATTGGGCACCATCATGTGGTGAAATTTGGAATTGCATCACATCCAATTTTGCCTGTGAACAAACAGATTACATAAATCTTAGTTTTGAATAAGCCACTCCTTCTCAAACAAGTAAACTCTGCCCATTTTGCGCAGTAGATGTTCTGTTAATATCTAGTATTTATACAAAGTCATAATTTAAATTGCTTTCAACCTTCATTCATCGGTTCAACCAACATTACTCGCTCTCATTACCAACTTGTATTGATTTAACTAAGCGTTTAATACTTCCTATCAGGTCTCAAATCGAGATTTGGCAAAATACAATTTCAGCAAATCCAATTTTGCCAGGGAACAAAAATAGATTAAATAAACTAAATAAGTCCTCTTCCCATTAAATAAATCAGAAAAGTCTGTCTTGTAACCAGTCCTCTTCAAACAAGTAAAGTCTGCCCATTTTGTGCCGTAGATTTTGTGTCTATGCCTAGTATTTAAACAAAATCATAATTTAAACGACTTCCTTCCTTCATTCACTTTGGAAATTTGGAATTGCAGCAAATCGAATTTTGGCAGGGAACAAAAATAGATCAATTAAACTAAATAAGTCTTCTTCCCATTAAATAAATTAAAAAAGTCTGTCTTGTAACCAGTCCTTTTCAAACAAGTAAAGTCTGCCCATTTTGTGCCGTCGATTTTGTGTTAATGCCTAGTATTTATACAAAATCATAATTTAAAGGACTTCATTCCTTCATTCACTTTGGAAATTTGGAATTGCAGCACATCAAATTTTGCCTGGGAAGAAAAGTAGATTAAATAAATTTAATAAGTCTTACTACTTCCCATTAAATAAATTAAATACGTCTTACTTGTTCCCACTCCTTTTCAAAACAGTAGTTTAAAACGAGGGCCCTTCACTCAATCTTTAACCTCAACCCCGCACGTTGTGTTGTATCTGTGAATGTTGGTTGTGGCCAAATGATAGTTTTCTTTCATTCGTTTAGGTTCCAAGAAAACTTGATGTAACTCTACTTTTAACTGCCGTTTCAGATAAGCGGGTATTACGTCGCAGTCATGTGCCGCGGATATGACGTAATTGCCCGAACCTCCCATTCAAATCTGTTGGCGCGATGGCCGTGAGCCACTGAGCAGCGACGATTATCAACAGAAATATCTTTATTTTCTGCTTGCAACTGGACCGTCTAGAGCGTACACGGTAAGTAACACTCATTGTGTTTAAGGAGATTTACGTTTGTAATAGCAGAAGTGTAGCCGCGTTGCGTTGTACGTGTGAAAATTGGTCGAGGCGAAATGTTAATGTTTAATTTCATTCCTTTAGGTTCCACGGTGTTTGTTGGCTGCAAGTTTTCCACTGCAAGAAGAGGCTCGTATCATTGACCAGGAGCGAGCTACAATGGTGAGTAGCCATAACATTTATGTTAAACACTTCCTATTTCATGTCTAACAGTACTTGATTTAACAAATAACCATAAATAAATACAGTGTGGGCACTGAAGTTAACATATGTGATTATACTGCCTAATCTGTCACGGAGTAGATTGTTGCAAAGTAATATAAGATCCAAAGTTATAATTCAGAATAGTTTTCAAAAGAAGGCCATTAGAATTATATACAAGTCTGATTACCCTGAACAAGCTATTAATTAAATCACAAATTCTTCAATTCAAAGATTTGGTAGATTATCAGACAAATAATGTCTAACAGTAATTGATTTAACACATCACGATAAGTAGATTGAGTGTGGGCACTCTCAAGTTAACAGATATGATTATACTGCCTAATCTGTTACAGAGTATGTTGTTGCCAAGTAATGTAGAATAGATCCAAAGTAGTAATCCAGAATAGTTTTGAAGAGGCCATTAGAATAATAAACAAATCTGATTACCTTGAACATAATAACAAGCTAAGTGTTTAATATGTCCTATGAAGTCAAAATTGGGCACCATCATGTGGTGAAATTTGGAATTGCATCACATCCAATTTTGCCTGGGAACAAACAGATTAAATAAATCTTAGTTTTGAATAAGCCACTCCTTCTCAAACAAGTAAACTCTGCCCATTTCGCGCAGTAGATGTTCTGTTAATATCTAGTATTTATACAAAGTCATAATTTAAATTGCTTTCAACCTTCATTCATCGGTTCAACCAACATTACTCGCTCTTATTACCAACTTGTATTGATTTAACTAAGCGTTTAATACTTCCTATCAGGTCTCAAGGCAAGATTTGGCAAAATACAATTTCAGCAAATCCAATTTTGCCAGGGAACAAAAATAGATTAAATAAACTAAATAAGTCTTCTTCCCATTAAATAAATCAGAAAAGTCTGTCTTGTAACCAGTCCTCTTCAAACAAGTAAAGTCTGCCCATTTTGTGCCGTAGATTTTGTGTCTATGCCTAGTATTTAAACAAAATCATAATTTAAACGACTTCTTTCCTTCATTCACTTTGGAAATTTGGAATTGCAGCAAATCGAATTTTGCCAGGGAACAAAAATAGATCAATTAAACTAAATAAGTCTTCTTCCCATTAAATAAATTAAAAAAGTCTGTCTTGTAACCAGTCCTTTTCAAACAAGTAAAGTCTGCCCATTTTGTGCCGTCGATTTTGTGTTAATGCCTAGTATTTATACAAAATCATAATTTAAAGGACTTCATTCCTTCATTCACTTTGGAAATTTGGAATTGCAGCACATCAAATTTTGCCTGGGAAGAAAAGTAGATTAAATAAATTTAATAAGTCTTACTACTTCCCATTAAATAAATTAAATACGTCTTACTTGTTCCCACTCCTTTTCAAAAAAGTAGTTTAAAACGAGGTCCCTTCACTCAACCTTTAACCCTATTTATTCACCTTCTAGGCTAAGTGTTAAAGGCTAAGTGTTAAAGGCTAAGTGTTAAAGGCTAAGTGTTAGAGGCTAAGTGCCAGAGGCTAGGCGCCAGAGGCGAGTTTTTGTGGGCTGAAGTTTTAGTGGGGTTAGTGTGAATACAATCCAAAAGAATACAACAGAATACAATACAATAGAATATAATACATAGATTAAATTATATAGCTCTTACTACTTCCCATTAAATAAATTAAATACGTCTTACTTGTTCCCAATCCTTTTCAAAAAAGTAGTTTAAAACGAGGGCCCTTCACTCAACCTTTAACCTCAACCCCGCACGTCACATTGTGTTGTATCTGTGAATGTTGGTTGTGGCCAAATGATAGTTTTCTTTCATTCGTTTAGGTTCCACGGTGTTTGTTGGCTATGTTTTCCACTGTCAGAAGGATGAAAATACAAAGTACAACGCTTGGACGTGGGCGAAGGCGTCACCGGTGAGTCCTTCCTTCCTATTTATTTACCTTCTAGATGCTAGAGGCTAAGTGTTAGAGGCTAAGTGTTAGAGGCTAAGTGTTAAACACAATACGAACAACACAACGATACTGCACTGAACAACACGATACCGCACTGAGAAACACGATACCGCACTGAACAACACGATACCGCACTGAACAACACCATGCCGCACTGAACACCATGCCACACTGAACAACACCATCCCGCACTGAACAACACCATGCCGCACTAAACAACACCATGCCGCACTGAACAACACCATGCCTCACTGAACGACACCATGCCGCACTGAAAGACACCATGCCGCACTGAACGACACCATGCCGCACTGAAAGACACCATCCCGCACTGAACACCATGCCGCACTGAACAACACCATCCTGCACTGAACAACACCATCCCGCACTGAACAACACCATGCCGCACTGAACAACATTATGCCGCACTGAACATTATGCCGCACTGAACAACACCATGCCGCACTGAACAACACCATGCCGCACTGAACAACATTATGCCGCACTGAACAACACCATGCCGCACTGAACAACACCATGCCGCACTGAACAACACCATGCCGCACTGAACAACACCATGCCGCACTGAACAACATTATGCCGCACTGAACAACACCATGCCGCACTGAACAACACCATCCTGCACTGAACAACACCATTCCGCATTGAACACCATGCCGCACTGAACAACACCATCCCGCACTGAACAACACCATCCCGCACTGAACAACACCATGCCGCACTGAACAACATTATGCCGCACTGAACAACATTATGCCGCACTGAACAACACCATGCCGCACTGAACAACACCATGCCGCACTGAACAACACCATGCCGCACTGAACAACACCATGCCGCACTGAACAACATTACAACGCACTGAACAACACCATCCCGCACTGAACAACACCATGCCGCACTGAACAACACCATGCCGCACTGAACAACACCATGCCGCACTGAACAACATTATAACGCACTAAACAACACCATCCCGCACTGAACAACACCATGCCGCACTAAACAACATTATGCCGCACTGAACAACACCATGCCGCACTGAACAACACCATGCCGCACTGAACAACACCATGCCGCACTGAACAACATTATAACGCACTGAACAACACCATCCCGCACTGAACAACACCATGCCGCACTGAACAACATTATGCCGCACTGAACAACATTATGCCGAAATGAACAACACCATGCCGCACTGAACAACACCATGCCGCACTGAACAACACCATGCCGCACTGAACAACACGATCCCGCATTGAACACCATCCCGCACTGAACAACACCATGCCGCACTGAACAACACCATGCCGCACTGAACAACACTATGCCGCACTGAACAACACCATGCCGCACTGAACAACACCATTCCGCACTGAACAACACCATGCCGCACTGAACAACATTATGCTGCACTGAACAACACCATGCCGCACTGAACAACACCATGCCGCACTGAACAACACCATGCCGCACTGAACAACACCATGCCGCACTGAACAACACCATCCCGAACTGAACAACACCATCCCGCACTGAACAACACCATGCCGCACTGAACAACACCATGCCGCACTGAACAACACCATGCCGCAATGAACAACACCATCCCGCACTGAACAACATTATGCCGCACTGAACAACATTATGCCGCACTGAACAACATTATGCCGCACTGAACAACATTATGCCGCACTGAAAAACATTATGCCGCACTGAACAACACCATGCCGCACTGAACAACACCATGCCGCACTGAACAACACCATGCCGCACTGAACAACACGATCCCGCATTGAACAACACCATGCCGCACTGAACAACACCATCCTGCACTGAACAACACCATCCCGCACTGAACAACACCATGCCGCACTGAACAACATTATGGCGCACTGAACAACATTATGCCGCACTGAACAACACCATGCCGCACTGAACAACACCATGCCGCACTGAACAACACCATGCCGCAATGAACACCATCCCGCACTGAACAACACCGTGCCGCACTGAGCAACACCATGCCGCACTGAACAACAACATCCCGCACTGAACAACACCATGCCGCACTGAACAACACCATGCCGCACTGAACAACACCATGCCGCACTGAACAACATTACGCTGCACTGAACAACACCATGCCGCACTGAACAACACCATGCCGCACTGAACAACACCATGCCGCATTGAACAACACCATGCCGCATTGAACAACACCATGCCGCACTGAACAACACCATCCTGCACTGAACAACACCATGCCGCATTGAACAACACCATGCCGCACTGAACAACACCATCCTGCACTGAACAACACCATCCCGCACTGAACAACACCATGCCGCATTGAACAACACCATCCTGCACTGAACAACACCATCCTGCACTGAACAACACCATGCCGCACTGAACAACACCATGCCGCACTGAACAACACCATGCCGCACTGAACAACACCATGCCGCACTGAACAACATTATGCCGCACTGAACAACATTATGTCGCACTGAACAACACCATGCCGCACTGAACAACATTATGCCGCACTGAAAAACACCATGCCGCACTGAACAACACCATCCCGCACTGAACAACACCATGCCGCATTGAACAACACCATGCCGCACTGAACAACACCATGCTGCACTGAACAACATTATGCTGCACTGAACAACACGATCCTGCATTGAACAACACCATGCCGCACTGAACAACACCATCCTGCACTGAACAACACCATCCTGCAATGAACAACACCACCCTGCACTGAACAACACGATCCCGCATTGAACAACACCATCCCGCACTGAACAACACCATGCCGCACTGAACAACACCATTCCGCACTGAACAACACCATGCCGCACTGAACAACACCATGCCGCACTGAACAACACCATGCCGCACTGAACAACACCATGCCGCACTGAACAACACCATGCCGCACTGAACAACATTATGCCGCACTGAACAACACCATGCCGCACTGAACAACACCATCCCGCACTGAACAACACCATGCCGCATTGAACAACACCATGCCGCACTGAACAACACCATCCTGCACTGAACAACACCATCCCGCACTAAACAACACCATGCCGCACTGAACAACACCATGCCGCACTGAACAACACCATGCCGCACTGAACAACACCATGCCGCACTGAACAACACCATGCCGCACTGAACAACATTATGCCGCACTGAACAACACCATGCCGCACTGAACAACACCATCCCGCACTGAACAACACCATGCCGCATTGAACAACACCATGCCGCACTGAACAACACCATCCTGCACTGAACAACACCATCCCGCACTAAACAACACCATGCCGCACTGAACAACATTATGGCGCACTGGACAACATTATGCCGCACTGAACAACACCATGCCGCACTGAACAACACCATGCCGCACTGAACAACACCATGCCGCACTGAACAACACCATGCCGCACTGAACAACATTATGCCGCACTGAACAACACCATGCCGCACTAAACAACACCATGCCGCACTGAACAACACCATGCCGCACTGAACAACACCATGCCGCACTGAACAACACCATTCCGCACTGAACAACACCATGCCGCACTGAACAACATTATGCCGCACTGAACAACACCATGCCGCACTGAACAACACCATCCCGCACTGAACAACACCATGCCGCATTGAACAACACCATGCCGCACTGAACAACACCATCCTGCACTGAACAACACCATCCCGCACTAAACAACACCATGCCGCACTGAACAACATTATGGCGCACTGGACAACATTATGCCGCACTGAACAACACCATGCCGCACTGAACAACACCATGCCGCACTGAACAACACCATGCCGCACTGAACAACACCATGCCGCACTGAACAACATTATGCCGCACTGAACAACACCATGCCGCACTGAACAACACCATCCCGCACTGAACAACACCATGCCGCATTGAACAACACCATGCCGCACTGAACAACACCATCCTGCACTGAACAACACCATGCCGCACTGAACAACACCATGCCGCACTGAACAACACCATGCCGCACTGAACAACACCATGCCGCACTGAACAACACCATGCCGCACTGAACAACATTATGCCGCACTGAACAACACCATGCCGCACTGAACAACACCATCCCGCACTGAACAACACCATGCCGCATTGAACAACACCATGCCGCACTGAACAACACCATCCTGCACTGAACAACACCATCCCGCACTAAACAACACCATGCCGCACTGAACAACATTATGGCGCACTGGACAACATTATGCCGCACTGAACAACACCATGCCGCACTGAACAACACCATGCCGCACTGAACAACACCATGCCGCACTGAACAACACCATGCCGCACTGAACAACATTATGCCGCACTGAACAACACCATGCCGCACTGAACAACACCATGCCGCACTGAACAACACGATCCCGCATTGAACAACACCATCCTGCACTGAACAACACCATGCCGCACTGAACAACACCATGCCGCACTGAACAACACCATTCCGCACTGAACAACACCATGCCGCACTGAACAACACCATCCTGCACTGAACAACACCATCCCGCACTGAACAACACCATGCCGCATTGAACAACACCATGCCGCACTGAACAACACCATCCTGCACTGAACAACACCATGCCGCACTGAACAACACCATGCCGCACTGAACAACACCATGCCGCACTGAACAACATTATGCCGCACTGAACAACATTATGCCGCACTAAACAACATTATGTCGCACTGAACAACACCATGCCGCACTGAACAACACCATGCTGCACTGAACAACATTATGCCGCACTGAACAACACGATCCCGCATTGAACAACACCATCCCGCAGTGAACAACACCATGCCGCATTGAACAACACCATGCCGCACTGAACAACACCATGCTGCACTGAACAACATTATGCTGCACTGAACAACACGATCCTGCATTGAACAACACCATGCCGCACTGAACAACACCATCCTGCACTGAACAACACCTTTCCACACTGAACAACACCATGCCGCACTGAACAACATTATGCCGCACTGAACAACACCATGCCGCACTGAACAACACCATGCCGCACTGAACAACACCATGCCGCACTGAACAACACCATGCCGCAATGAACAACACCATCCCGCACTGAACAACACCATGCCGCATTGAACAACACCATGCCGCACTGAACAACACCATCCCGCACTGAACAACACCACCCCGCACTGAACAACACGATCCCGCATTGAACAACACCATCCCGGACTGAACAACACCATGCCGCACTGAACAACACCATTCCGCACTGAACAACACCATGCCGCACTGAACAACACCATGCCGCACTGAACAACACCATGCTGCACTGAACAACACCATGCCGCACTGAACAACATTATGCCGCACTGAACAACACCATGCCGCACTGAACAACACCATGCCGCACTGAACAACACCATGCCGCATTGAACAACACCATGCCGCACTGAACAACACCATCCTGCACTGAACAACACCATCCCGCACTGAACAACACCATGCCGCACTGAACAACATTATGGCGCACTGAACAACATTATGCCGCACTGAACAACACCATGCCGCACTGAACAACACCATGCCGCACTGAACAACACCATGCCGCACTGAACAACATTATGCCGCACTGAACAACATTATGCCGCACTGAACAACACCATGCCGCACTGAACAACACCATGCCGCACTGAACAACACCATGCCGCACTGAACAACACGACGTCGCACTGAACAACACGACGCCGCACAGAACAACACGACGCCGCACAGAATAACACAATGCCGCACAGAACAACACAATACCGCACAAACAGTTTTAGATAATATTACGTCGCAGTCATGTGACGCGGACATGACGTCAATAGGCGGAACTCACGGCAAAATTATAATCCGTGGGCGTGGCTTGCAACAGGAAGTAGGAAAGCGGCAATTCTGGCAAACAAGACACAGCGGTTAGTAACACGATGACTAACAAGGCAAATATTTTTGTTTTCAGCTTGCAACTTGACCGTCTAGAGCGTACAAGGTAATTACAACTGTTTTTTTTTAGCCCTGAAAAGCGAGGGAGTGTGGCGTTTGGGAGGAATGTCGAACTCGGCGTCTGCTTCCAGCCACAGACGCCAAATTTCGACGATTATTTCGACTGGTCAACGGTTGTAAATTATTGCGTTGACTAAAAACTTTATTTAACTCTACTCTTAACTTTGCCGTTTCAGATATGCGGGTATTACACCGCGGAAATGACGTCAATAGGCTGAACTCTCGCCAAAATTCAAATCTGTGGGCGCAATGGCCTTGAGCGAGACACCGGATACAAACACGACGATTATCAACAGAAATATCTTTATTTTCTGCTTGCAAGTGGACCGTCTAGAGCGTACACGGTAAGTACAACTCATTGTGTTTAAAAAGATTTACGTTTGTGTAGTTTGCGTTGCGTTGTATCTGTGAATGTTGGTTGAGGCTAAATGTTAATGTTTAATTTCATTCCTTTAGGTTCCACGGTGTTTGTTGGCTGTATGTTTTCCACTGCAAGAAAAGGCTCGTATCATTGACCAGCAGGAGCTACAATGGTGAGTACCCCTTTCGTCTTCCATTTATGTTAAACACTTCCTATTTCATGTCTAACAGTACTCGATTTAACAAATAACCATAAATAAATACAGTGTGGGCAGTCACGTTAACATATGTGATTATCCTGCCTAATATGTTTATCACAAATATGTCACTAATCACTAATATGTTTATTTGTTTATCACAACAGCAATCGATTATTTCCCTTCATCTACATAGAGACAGAACGATGGTGTCTTAAACATCTCATTCATTTCACCAAATAACTTCACGCAGGTGGATAACGGCCGTCTCGGTCACGCTATGTTGCGTGATGCAGTTTTGAAGAACCAAATGCATTTATTCAATGAATAAGTCAAGCTAGTTCTATGTTTATGATGTTGTAAGTTACGGTACCGATTGAAGTTGAGTTCGAAGCCAGTGGAAAACAGCGCTGCGTTTGTGCTCTCCAGGTACAAATGTTGTGATCTCTGACTGACGACCGGGCGAGACTCGAGTAAGAGATGTCCAAACGAGCTCCGGCAGGGCGGGCCAAGGCGGAGCGAACGGACGCCCTTCAGGCCGCCAATGACGAGCTGAGAACCAAACTGATGGACGTCCAGTTAGAACTTCAGCAGGAGAAGAACAAGGTGAAAACCTCAACAGACAAACACTGCCTGCCTCCCTGCCTGCCTCCCTGCCTGCCTCCCTGCCTGCCTCCCTGCCTGCCTCCCTCCCTCCCAGTTTTCCCGATGTAGATTAGACATGCGTGTGCCATGACTGTGTCAGCCTACATCAACAAATGCACCGAGGACGTCAGCACCACTAAGAATATCATCACCCGGGGCAACCAACGACCCTGGATGACTGAGGAGGTACGTCAAACGCTACGAGCGCGGAACTCTGCCTTCAAGTCTGGCGACAAGGAGACACTGAGGACAGCGAGAGCCAACTTGAACCGTGCCATCAGGATAGCGAAGCGAGACCGCAGTCGAAAATTTCAGGATCGTTTCCACGACGTCAAAAACATCAGGAGTATGTGGCAAGGCATACGGGCGATTACAGACTACAACTCACCCTCCCCCCCCCGGTGGGTGTAGTTGATGCTGACTTTCTAAATGGTCTAAATAACTTCTTTGGGAGGTTCGAGGCACTAAACGGCACTCCAGCAGTTAAAACTGTCCCCCATCAGGAAGAGGAGGTACTCTGCCTTGACTCCGCCGATGTGTTGAAGACCCTGAGGAGAGTCAACCCCTGTAAGGCCCCTGGCCCCGACAACATTCCTGGGCGTGTGTTCAGGGAATGTGCAAGTCATCTGGCTGGGGTCATCACAGACATTTTTAACACCTCGCTGGGCCAAGCCACAGTGCCGGCGTGCTTTAAGACTGCCTCCATCATTCCGGTGCCGAAGAAACCTCAAATCACCTCATTTAATGATTACCGGCCTGTTGCACTGACTCCGGTTATGATGAAGTGCTTCGAAAGGCTGCTTAAAGGTCACATCGTTTCCAGACTCCCCCTATTATTTGACCCGTTCCAGTTTGCCGACCGGCAAAACCGCTCCACTCAGGACGCCATCTCCTCCGTTCTTCACCTGAGCCTGGCTCACCTGGAGAAGAACACCCATGTGCGGAGGCTGTTCCTGGACTTCAGCTCAGCGTTTAACACCATCATCCCACAGCATCTGGTAGGAAAATTGGAACACCTGGGCTTCAACACCCCCCTTCGCAACTGGCTGCTAGACTTCCTCACCAACAGACCTCAGTCAGTCCGGGTCGGACAGAACACCTCTGATGTCATCACCCTCAGCACAGGCTCCCTTCAGGGCTGCGTCCTGAGCCCCCTGCTGTGCACCCTGATGACACACGACTGCGTCCTCAGGTTCACCACCAATCACATCGTGAAGTCAGCAGACGACACAACGGTGGTGGGGCTCATCAGAGACAACAACGACCTGGACTACAGAGAGGAGGTGGAGCAGCTGGTGGGCTGGTGCAGAGAAAACAGCCTGATCCTGAATGAGGAGAAGATGAAGGAGATCATCGTCGACTTCAGGAAAAAACAGCCTCACCACGCTCCACTGATCATCAACAGCTCAGCTGTGGAGGTGGTCAGCACCACCAAATTCCTGGGGGTCCACATCACAGAAGACCTCACCTGGACTATGAACACTACGGCACTGGTCAAGAGGGCACAGAAGCGCTTGTACTTCCTGCGGAGGATGAGGAGAGCCCACCTGCCCCCACCCATCATGAGGACGTTCTACAGGAGCACCATAGAGAGCATTCTGACAAGCTGTCTCTCTGTGTGGTGTGGAGGCTGCACCGCCTCCGATTGGAAGAACGTGAGGAGAGTGGTGAGGACAGCAGAGAGGATCATAGGGGCTCCTCTTCCCTCCATTCAGGACATTTCATCTCAGCGCTGCATGTCCCGTGCCCGTAACATCATCAATGACCCATCACACCCCCACCATGGACTGTTCTCCCTGCTGCCCTCTGGGAAGAGGTTTGCAGCATCCGCTGCAGGTCCACCAGGTTCTGCAACAGCTTTTTCCCTGCTGTCATCAGACTGTTGAACACTAGAACTGTTGAGCTCTAAACTGAACTCTGCATCACACATTCACAGAACTGTACTTTATGACACTACGGACCTCTATCTTGCACTATCTCGCACTACCAACTTTACTGAACTTGTATAAACCCTTTAAATAGAAGTTTAATACATGGTTTAGCATTCCTCTGCACACTCTTGAATACTGTTTTGCCTACTTGCACTATTGCATAATTATCACTGCTGCACTTTATACTTATTTTTAATATATATATATATATATATATAGTATATATGTATATATATATATTTTCATAGGATATGTTACTTCTATTCAACTGCAATATCACTACTTTGTTGTAAGACGTATGCAACGGAATTTCGTTTTGTATGCACCATGTGCAGACAAGATGACAATAAAGTTTGTCTAAGTCTAAGTCATGTCAGGTCAGCTGTCTGGAGAGAGAGAGAAGTCAGGACCTGCGGGCGGAGCACCACCGTGCCACCGCCGCCATGACGGAACTCAAAAGCAAACTCCATGAGGAGAAGCAGAAAGAGTTAGCCATTACCAGGGAGACATTACTGCGGCAGCATGAAATGGAGCTGATGAGAGTGATCAAAATCAAAGATGGAGAGATCCAGCGACTGAATGCCTTGGTCCTCAGCCTGAGGGACGGCTCCATGGACAAGGTGATCCGCTCTATCCGTGTCTGACTATCCGCACGCCACGTCGGGCTTCGATGCGGCCGCTACCGTATTGTGTAGCTTGTCCCCAGTAAGCGTCGCGGCACTCCGTTGCGGTCTCAACGGCCCGGTGTGGCGCAATGTCTGCTCAGGTGAGGAGGGGGGGCGCTTTGCTGGCGGAGGTGGAGGAGACGCGGCGGTGTCGGGAGACCGAGCGGTGTCGCCTCCACCAGGAGCGCGGAAGAAGCCCTGGCAGCGGCCCAGCAGGCCTGGCAGTCCCGAGCGGCCGAGCTCCGATCGGCTCATCACCAGCATCGGGAGGAGCTGAGCCGAACCAAGAGAGACTGCGAGAGGGAGATCCGCCGACTGGTAGGACTGATCAGATGCGCGGTGCGTGGCTATGTTCCCAATTTCGTTGTATACCTGCAGTGCAATGACACCTAAGGCATTCTATTCTATTCTATTTCACAAGAAGAAAATGTCCGGTTGCTCGCTTCGCTTTTGTCACAGCAAAGGTGTTCTAGTCGATTCAAGAAAAAAATTGGCCGGTTGCTCTCTGTGTTTTTGTCACAATTCTGGCAAATGAGTTTGCCCGCCTGCCTGAGCGCTCCCCGTTTGTACATCCAGACGGATGAGATCAAGCTGAAAGACAGAGCGGTTAGTGTTTTGGATGAAGCCCTGGGGCCGGCCACGTCCACCGCCTTCAGCTGCAGACTCAGGCTGCCGAGCAGCAGATCGCTGCCCTGAGGGATTCCCAAAGGGCGGGCCTAAACTACCCTGGAAGTGGGGTCAACGCCGCTACTAGCGATCCTCTTCATTGCGTAAGCCACCTCATCACACACTTGCAGTACGCATGACTTAGTTCGTTGCTGGAGGAAGGTAGCACAAAAACAGTTTTGAACTTTGAACGAGTGCTTGTGTGTGTGTGTTGCGGGGCGTTTTCAGTCTCAGGAGGATCGGGACACGCGACGGTTTCATCTGAAAATCGCTGAGCTCAGCGCAGTCATCAGGAAACTGGAGGATGGAAACGCCCTGCTTTCTGAAGAGCGCAATGAACTGGTAATTTATTGACGGCACGCTTGAAGGTTTGCGCTACGTTTGATGCGCGCCATCCAGCGAGGCACCCATTGCGCTTGCTTATTAGTTGAGCGGCGCGGCGAGTCGGTTGCCTGGTAGATGTCTTTTATTGGGAGCCAAAGCCACGATTCCGTTCAAACCGATGCAAAAGGAATGGATGCGTTCTGGCCCGCGTGTTGTGCGTCTTTCACATCCCGCACTTCATGCTTGCAGCTAAAGCGACTGAGAGAAACAGAAAGCCAGTTTCTGCCACTCCTGTACAAAAACAAACGCCTGAGCAGGAAGAATGAAGAACTCTCGCTGGTGCTGTGTCGCCTTGAAAACAAAGTGCGCTTTGTCACCCAGGAGAACGAGGAGATGGCAAGCTTGGTAAGTCGACGCGGACAACGGCGGCGTGCCAACAGAGTCCACTGCATTTGTGTTCCACAGAGAAGGCCTAGTTCGCTCAATGACCTGGACCGCGGTTGCGGCCAGCAGGACGGTGAAATGGAGTTCCTTCAAGTTGTGGAGCAGCGGCACATCATCGACAACTTGTCCAAGGTCTTCAGGCAGGCGACTCGGTGCACGTACGGCAGCGCCGCGCTCGCTCGCTGTCGCCAGGAAACCTTTTCCGTCCAAAGCTTGGCCGGCGGCCGCCATCCAAAAAATTGGCCCCTTAAATTCCGACCTTTCAAGCAGGAGCATTGTGCGCACGCGTTTGAACACGCTTTAGACTTGTTTTGCCGTTTTCAGCAGCTCAAAGCTCCCGTTTTGTCAGCGCCTTTGCCACTCGCTGTGCGCTGAAAACGACAGACTTGCCCGGCTGCTCAGCCCGTCAACCATGAGCCGCGAGCGCGACGTCATTGTCCGTAGGCAGCTAGTGGCAAAATGCACCCTGTTAGAGTTGCGCTCGCTCCAACTTATTTTGCAAGAACCACACGGGAGACAAGTAAGTTCTTTTGGACACCTGCAGGTGGAGAGTCCATCCGTTGTACGAATGAAGTCTGACTCTCGGCTCCTGCACGAGCATTTTAATTAAGAGAAACAGGGTGGGTGTAAGAGTGGATTGAATAGAGGAAGCCCTTGACCTCTAGTCAAAACATAGCAAGGGGTGTTTTACAACTTTGTGTAGGAAGGGATAAGCGATAGGGATAAATAAGGGATAAATAATATTATTTATTACAGGTCGCAGTCAAAGTCAAAGCAACACAATGATACGATAAAGATAATCTGGAAAACCCTGACACACCCTGTAGTTGTCACTTTTGGAAAAGACGAGCGTCCCTCCAATCATCGCCGGTGACGTGTTTTTCAGGCTCTGGAGACAGGAGCTCATGTCAGAAATGTCATTGTGAGTCGCGTTTGTTTCTGCGCCGGAGCCGTTCGTTCCCTTTGCATCCAAAGAATCTCAAAGGCGGATTATTTGTGTCGACAGGAGAGAGATTTGCTGCTACGATACCGACGTCGAGAATCTCTGAGGAGGAACAAAGCGTGAGGTCCTGCAAGGTGAGTCTGTTTGTTTGCGGCTGCTTGGTGTTGCGCAAGATGAAATGGCCTTTTTCTCGCTATCGTTCCTCTCGTCGATTCATCGTGAGGTGTCGCTTCAGTTTGTTCAGAGAGATGTTTGCTTCCGCGCCCGCAGGTCATCGAAACATTTTACGGCTACGACGAAGACGTGTTGGTGGACTCGGACGGATCGTCCTTGTCTTTTCACACCGACAGAACCCCCGACACGGAACCCGAAGAGGTAGCCCGCCATTTCTGCCAGCGTATTGGCACCAAACATTCCTCTTCAGCCTGGAATCGGACTCGTCTTTGCGTCGCGGGTGCTTTGTCGCCGGTCTGACTGATTCTGGTACTAGTGCTGTGTTGCATTGGTGTGTGCATGAAGAGGCGGAGCTTCGCTACCGCCAGCTGACGCAAGAATATCAAGCGCTGCAACGAGCCTACGCTCTGCTAGCCCAGACCAGCGAAGGGGACTACGACGCCGAGAAGGAGATCAAGGTGGCGCCCCTTCCCGCAACCCCCGGCCGGGTCGCAGCCTCCCCGTTCTCACCCAGCCTCGGGTGTTCTCTGGTCTGAAAGGAGGAGGAGGAGCCTCCCTCCTCCTCCTTTCAGACCAGAGAAAAGCTGATGGTAGAAATGGGTCACTATCAAAGCAGAGTAGCAGATCTGGAGTCAGCGCTGAAGCAACAAGGACAGGTAAGCTCATCAATGAGCACACCTTTTTCTCAGACAAAATAGCTACATTCTTCAGTCACTCATCTGTCTGGCATTACTGGACCAACCCCCCCCCCCCCCCCGAACGTGGCTGGGAAAATGCGGAGAAAAGCAAATGTCATTTTCCAGTCAACCAAAGAATTTGTGGATGAAAATGACACAACATTCCAAAGCTGTCCACGCGTTTGTCTCTTCTAGAATGTCAAGTGGGTGGAGGAGAAGCAGCTGCTGCGTCAGAGCAATCAGCAGTTGGCCGAAAAGGTGACGGAAAGAAAGGCGCTGGGCGGAGTCGCTTGGCGTCACACCTGTCGGGAAGCCCCGCAGATGAGGTCTGACTGTCTTTTCAGGTCAGGCGGATGGAGGCGGAAGAAGCGCGTCTGAAAGAGCACATCCAGGATATCCGAGACCAAAACGAACTGCTTGAGTTCCGCATCCTGGAGCTGGAGGTGGGAAGACTCGCACAAGCGTGTTGAGGCCAGAGATGTGACGGACGGACGGACGGACGGACGGATGCATGCCTCTGCCTTTCAGGAGAGGGAGTGGCGCTCCCCCGTCTTGAAGTTTCTGCAAGTCCGTTTCCCAGACGGCCTCAGCCCTTTGCAGATCTACTGCGAGGCCGAGGGCGTGAGCGTAGGTAAGGCGTCCCTCGCAACCCTAACCTTAACCCGAGGTCCCAGAACACCTTACATTGCTCCTTGCGCCTTTCCCCCGGACATCGTCATCAGTGATCTGATGAAGAAGCTGGACATCCTGGGCTATAACGCCGTAAGTGTATGTCGAACTCCTTATGTTCGCACTCCACGAGACTCGGCGGCTCAAATGTGACTTTTGGAAGGCTTTGCGCTGAAAGAAGCTTGTTGACGCTGTGCCTTTGGGCTCTTGCAGAATCTCACCAACGAGGAGCAGGTGGTCGTGATTCACGCCAGGACCCTTCTCACCCTAGCCGAGAAGGTAACGCGCACGTCCACGCACGCTCTCGCATTCTGCTTATGTGACAGCAGCCTTTCCTCAGTGGTTAGAATACATCAAAGTGACCAAGTCAGCACTTCAACAGAAGATGTTGGACATTGAAAGTGAGAAGGTAGACAGACACGCGACATCAGCCAAGGGGAACTCCGGCAATGTGCCCCAACAATTCTGACCTTGAGCTGTGCTAGGATATGTTCTGCAAGCAGAAGGGCTACCTGGATGAAGAGTTGGACTTCAGGAAGTGTTCCATGGACCAGGCTCATAAGGTAAGCCGCCCTCAAATCTCCCGCCGGACCACTGATGGACGAGGATTGCGGCCCAGAGGATCCTGGAGCTGGAGGCCATGTTGTACGAGGCGCTACCGCAGCGGGACTGCCCCGCCACGGACGGCGAAAAAGCCAGCCACGCTGGCGTGAATGACGTGCTGACGGCGGATCAGAGAGAAGAGCTTAGGAGCGCCGTGGACCAATGGAAGCGAGCCCTGATGTGCGAGTTGAGGGAGCGCGACGCTTGCATCCTCCAAGAGAGAATGGATCTGCTGCACAGCACGCAACAGGTAAGGGCCCAAAGCCAGCCCGGCACTTACTTGCACGCTTACTGGCTTTTGAATGCCACTTTCCATTTGTCCGTCCTAGAGGAACAAAGAGCTGAAAGAATTCATCGAAGCTCAGAAGAGACAAATCAAACAATTGGAGGAGAAGTTTCTGTTTCTCTTTCTATTCTTCTCCTTGGCCTTCATTCTGTGGCCCTAACACCAGCTGGTGAGTGAGCTCCAGCGGCACCGCACTCGACACCTCCGATACACTGCCAGCCGGTCTCAGACGTTGGCAGACGCTCCGATGCCAACGTATACCCCCCGCCACGGTGACAGAGGCACCGCGTCACACCGGCGCTCATCCAATCAGAAGGCAGGAAAAGCAAATTCACATGCAGGGCACTTTTGAACCAGAAGAGAGCGCCACAAAAAACGGTTGTTGCCCCAAACGCGCACTAAAAAGGGTCAGAATAACAAGAGTCCCACTGGCCAGCCGGGGCCACCCGTCCAGCTGTTTCTTCAGGGGGGAAAAAAATTGGAGTCACCGGTGAGTACATTTTGCATTTAGCTCTGCTTTTCTGCTTCTGTCTTCAAGTGTGTGGCATCCTGCGATCAAAGATTCAGCCAACCCCAAAGCGGTTGACCTCAACGTCCCACCACCATGCGTACCAGAGCAGGTGACGTGATGCTTTGGACATCCTTCCGTCTCAGATGCCCAAAAGTACTCTTTGCCACATCTGCGGCAATACGGTGTCTTTTCAAAGGTGCAAATAAATCCAGCGTGGGCGGAACACGCACGTCTTCGGTTTTTCCCGCTTTGTTTGTGTGACAGCTGTTGTGAAAATTTTATACAAATAAAGTTGTATAGTACAGGTTTGGCCAAGCCGCAACTCCCGAACCGCATGCGGCTCTTTTATGTTCATATCAACATTTGTGTGTGTGTGTGTGTGTGTGTGTGTGGGGGGGGGTTGTGCGTGTTGGCTTCACTTGAGTTCAATTTGGTATTTTGGTCAAAAGCGCATGTGGTGAAATTCCACAAAGTAGGATGGGCAAACACATTTCTTTAAACTATGAGTGTCAATTGGGCTCTCGAAATGGCAGGGAAAAGATGCACAGCAAAACGAAAATACGTAGATGAACACAGGACGTTTTAATCAGAGTGGGAAAGTTTCTATTTTTTGTTGAACGTGATGGCAAACCATTCTGCCTGATATGTCAGACCTCAGCGCATTTCAAAGATTCAAATCTTCAGCGCCATGCGCTTCAGCTCACTCCATGCTAACATTGATCAGGCGTCGAACCCGCATCATCATGCTTAAGAGGTGGCCATGCTAACCAGTGCGCCATTATGTCAACGCATAATAACTAAGTCTACTGGTCAAAACAGCGGTTACTATATGACGTCGCTACGTCGTGGTCACGTGACGCAGACAAGACGTCAATGGACGTGGGCAGAGTTAACTTGTTTAAAAGGGAGTAGGCAGAAGAAATATTTAATTTATTTAAATCTATTTTGAGTGCACACCATTATGCCAATGCATAACAACTGTAAATCTACTAAATAAAACAGCGGTTGCTATATGACATCTGCCACGTCGTGGTCACGTGACATACGTGACGTCGATGGGCGTAACTTTCGCCGGAATTCAAATCCGCGGGGAGAGTTAACTTGTTTAAAAGAGAGTGGGCAGAAGAATTATTTAATTTATTTAAATCTATTTGGTGTGTGCGCCATTATGTCAATGCATAACAACTGTAAGTCTACTAAACAAAACAGCGGTTGCTATATGACGTCTGCCACGTCGTGGTCACGTGACGCGGACGTGACGTCGACGCCTACTTTACATCCCACCGATCACAGGACCCCTCGGCTGCATAACCGTGCCCCCTTCCCAACCAATCGGATTTGCTATACGCGAAAACGACGCCAATGGAAAGAGCTTCCGCCCAAATTTAAATCCGTGGGCGCGGCTCGCAGCAGGAAGTAGGAAAATGGCGGCGATGTTGACAAAGACACAGCGGATGGTAACATACGACTAACAAGAGAAATATTTTTATTTTCTGCTTGCAACTGGACCGTCCAGAGCGTACACGGTAAGTACAACTCATCGTTTTTAAAAAGAAGTACTTTTGTTGCCCTGAAAAGCGAGTGAGCGTGGCGTTTGTGGGGGACGTCGAATTTCGACGATTCTTTCTGGTCAACGGTTGTAAATGATTGTGTTGATTAAAAAAGAAAACTTGATGTAACTCTACTTTTAACTGCCGTTTCAGATAGATTTGGAATTGCATCACATCCAATTTTGCCTAGAGCGTACACGGTAAGTAACACTCGTTGTGTTTAAGGAGATTTACGTTTGTAATAGCAGAAGTGTAGCCGCGTTGCGTTGTACGTGTGAATGTTGGTCCGGGCGAAATGTTAATGTTTAATTTCATTCCTTTAGGTTCCACGGTGTTTGTTGGCTGCAAGTTTTCCACTGCAAGAAGAGGCTCATATCATTGACCAGGAGCGAGCTACAATGGTGAGTAGCCATAACATTTATGTTAAACACTTCCTATTTCATGTCTAACAGTACTTGATTTAACAAATAACCATAAATAAATACAGTGTGGGCACTGAAGTTAACATATGTGATTATACTGCCTAATCTGTCACCGAGTAGATTGTTGCAAAGTAATATAAGATCCAAAGTTGTAATTCAGAATAGTTTTCAAAAGAAGGCCATTAGAATTATATACAAGTCTGATTACCCTGAACAAGCTATTAATTAAATCACAAATTCTTCAATTCAAAGATTTGGTAGATTATCAGACAAATAATGTCTAACAGTAATTGATTTAACACATCACGATAAGTAGATTGAGTGTGGGCACTCTCAAATTAACAGATATGATTATACTGCCTAATCTGTTACAGAGTATGTTGTTGCCAAGTAATGTAGAATAGATCCAAAGTAGTAATCCAGAATAGTTTTGAAGAGGCCATTAGAATAATAAACAAATCTGATTACCTTGAACATAATAACAAGCTAAGTGTTTAATATGTCCTATGAAGTCAAAATTGGGCACCATCATGTGGTGAAATTTGGAATTGCATCACATCCAATTTTGCCTGGGAACAAACAGATTAAATAAATCTTAGTTTTGAATAAGCCACTCCTTCTCAAACAAGTAAACTCTGCCCATTTCGCGCAGTAGATGTTCTGTTAATATCTAGTATTTATACAAAGTCATAATTTAAATTGCTTTCAACCTTCATTCATCGGTTCAACCAACATTACTCGCTCTTATTACCAACTTGTATTGATTTAACTAAGCGTTTAATACTTCCTATCAGGTCTCAAGGCAAGATTTGGCAAAATACAATTTCAGCAAATCCAATTTTGCCAGGGAACAAAAATAGATTAAATAAACTAAATAAGTCTTCTTCCCATTAAATAAATCAGAAAAGTCTGTCTTGTAACCAGTCCTCTTCAAACAAGTAAAGTCTGCCCATTTTGTGCCGTAGATTTTGTGTCTATGCCTAGTATTTAAACAAAATCATAATTTAAACGACTTCTTTCCTTCATTCACTTTGGAAATTTGGAATTGCAGCAAATCGAATTTTGCCAGGGAACAAAAATAGATCAATTAAACTAAATAAGTCTTCTTCCCATTAAATAAATTAAAAAAGTCTGTCTTGTAACCAGTCCTTTTCAAACAAGTAAAGTCTGCCCATTTTGTGCCGTCGATTTTGTGTTAATGCCTAGTATTTATACAAAATCATAATTTAAAGGACTTCATTCCTTCATTCACTTTGGAAATTTGGAATTGCAGCACATCAAATTTTGCCTGGGAAGAAAAGTAGATTAAATAAATTTAATAAGTTTTACTACTTCCCATTAAATAAATTAAATACGTCTTACTTGTTCCCACTCCTTTTCAAAAAAGTAGTTTAAAACGAGGTCCCTTCACTCAACCTTTAACCCTATTTATTCACCTTCTAGGCTAAGTGTTAAAGGCTAAGTGTTAAAGGCTAAGTGTTAAAGGCTAAGTGTTAAAGGCTAAGTGTTAGAGGCTAAGTGCCAGAGGCTAGGCGCCAGAGGCGAGTTTTTGTGGGCTGAAGTTTTAGTGGGGTTAGTGTGAATACAATCCAAAAGAATACAACAGAATACAATACAATAGAATATAATACATAGATTAAATTATATAGCTCTTACTACTTCCCATTAAATAAATTAAATACGTCTTACTTGTTCCCAATCCTTTTCAAAAAAGTAGTTTAAAACGAGGGCCCTTCACTCAACCTTTAACCTCAACCCCGCACGTCACATTGTGTTGTATCTGTGAATGTTGGTTGTGGCCAAATGATAGTTTTCTTTCATTCGTTTAGGTTCCACGGTGTTTGTTGGCTATGTTTTCCACTGTCAGAAGGATGAAAATACAAAGTACAACGCTTGGACGTGGGCGAAGGCGTCACCGGTGAGTCCTTCCTTCCTATTTATTTACCTTCTAGATGCTAGAGGCTAAGTGTTAGAGGCTAAGTGTTAGAGGCTAAGTGTTAAACACAATACGAACAACACAACGATACTGCACTGAACAACACGATACCGCACTGAGAAACACGATACCGCACTGAACAACACGATACCGCACTGAACAACACCATGCCGCACTGAACACCATGCCACACTGAACAACACCATCCCGCACTGAACAACACCATGCCGCACTAAACAACACCATGCCGCACTGAACAACACCATGCCTCACTGAACGACACCATGCCGCACTGAAAGACACCATGCCGCACTGAACGACACCATGCCGCACTGAAAGACACCATCCCGCACTGAACACCATGCCGCACTGAACAACACCATCCTGCACTGAACAACACCATCCCGCACTGAACAACACCATGCCGCACTGAACAACATTATGCCGCACTGAACATTATGCCGCACTGAACAACACCATGCCGCACTGAACAACACGATCCCGCATTGAACACCATCCCGCACTGAACAACACCATGCCGCACTGAACAACACCATGCCGCACTGAACAACACTATGCCGCACTGAACAACACCATGCCGCACTGAACAACACCATTCCGCACTGAACAACACCATGCCGCACTGAACAACATTATGCTGCACTGAACAACACCATGCCGCACTGAACAACACCATGCCGCACTGAACAACACCATGCCGCACTGAACAACACCATGCCGCACTGAACAACACCATCCCGAACTGAACAACACCATGCCGCATTGAACAACACCATGCCGCACTGAACACCATCCTGCACTGAACAACACCATCCCGCACTGAACAACACCATGCCGCACTGAACAACACCATGCCGCACTGAACAACACCATGCCGCAATGAACAACACCATCCCGCACTGAACAACATTATGCCGCACTGAACAACATTATGCCGCACTGAACAACATTATGCCGCACTGAACAACATTATGCCGCACTGAACAACATTATGCCGCACTGAACAACACCATGCCGCACTGAACAACACCATGCCGCACTGAACAACACCATGCCGCACTGAACAACACCATGCCGCACTGAACAACACGATCCCGCATTGAACAACACCATGCCGCACTGAACAACACCATCCTGCACTGAACAACACCATCCCGCACTGAACAACACCATGCCGCACTGAACAACATTATGGCGCACTGAACAACATTATGCCGCACTGAACAACACCATGCCGCACTGAACAACACCATGCCGCACTGAACAACACCATGCCGCAATGAACACCATCCCGCACTGAACAACACCATGCCGCACTGAGCAACACCATGCCGCACTGAACAACAACATCCCGCACTGAACAACACCATGCCGCACTGAACAACACCATTCCGCACTGAACAACACCATGCCGCACTGAACAACATTACGCTGCACTGAACAACACCATGCCGCACTTAACAACACCATGCCGCACTGAACAACACCATGCCGCATTGAACAACACCATGCCGCATTGAACAACACCATGCCGCACTGAACAACACCATCCTGCACTGAACAACACCATGCCGCATTGAACAACACCATGCCGCACTGAACAACACCATCCTGCACTGAACAACACCATCCCGCACTGAACAACACCATCCCGCATTGAACAACACCATCCTGCACTGAACAACACCATGCCGCACTGAACAACACCATGCCGCACTGAACAACACCATTCCGCACTGAACAACACCATGCCGCACTGAACAACACCATCCTGCACTGAACAACACCATCCCGCACTGAACAACACCATGCCGCATTGAACAACACCATCCTGCACTGAACAACACCATCCTGCACTGAACAACACCATGCCGCACTGAACAACACCATGCCGCACTGAACAACACCATGCCGCACTGAACAACACCATGCCGCACTGAACATTATGCCGCACTGAACAACATTATGTCGCACTGAACAACACCATGCCGCACTGAACAACACCATGCCGCACTGAACAACATTATGCCGCACTGAAAAACACCATGCCGCACTGAACAACACCATCCCGCACTGAACAACACCATGCCGCATTGAACAACACCATGCCGCACTGAACAACACCATGCTGCACTGAACAACATTATGCTGCACTGAACAACACGATCCTGCATTGAACAACACCATGCCGCACTGAACAACACCATCCTGCACTGAACAACACCATCCTGCAATGAACAACACCACCCCGCACTGAACAACACGATCCCCCATTGAACAACACCATCCCGCACTGAACAACACCATGCCGCACTGAACAACACCATTCCGCACTGAACAACACCATGCCGCACTGAACAACACCATGCCGCACTGAACAACACCATGCCGCACTGAACAACACCATGCCGCACTGAACAACACCATGCCGCACTGAACAACATTATGCCGCACTGAACAACACCATGCCGCACTGAACAACACCATCCCGCACTGAACAACACCATGCCGCATTGAACAACACCATGCCGCACTGAACAACACCATCCTGCACTGAACAACACCATCCCGCACTAAACAACACCATGCCGCACTGAACAACACCATGCCGCACTGAACAACACCATGCCGCACTGAACAACACCATGCCGCACTGAACAACACCATGCCGCACTGAACAACATTATGCCGCACTGAACAACACCATGCCGCACTGAACAACACCATCCCGCACTGAACAACACCATGCCGCATTGAACAACACCATGCCGCACTGAAAAACACCATGCCGCACTGAACAACACCATCCCGCACTGAACAACACCATGCCGCATTGAACAACACCATGCCGCACTGAACAACACCATGCTGCACTGAACAACATTATGCTGCACTGAACAACACGATCCTGCATTGAACAACACCATGCCGCACTGAACAACACCATCCTGCACTGAACAACACCATCCTGCAATGAACAACACCACCCCGCACTGAACAACACGATCCCCCATTGAACAACACCATCCCGCACTGAACAACACCATGCCGCACTGAACAACACCATTCCGCACTGAACAACACCATGCCGCACTGAACAACACCATGCCGCACTGAACAACACCATGCCGCACTGAACAACACCATGCCGCACTGAACAACACCATGCCGCACTGAACAACATTATGCCGCACTGAACAACACCATGCCGCACTGAACAACACCATCCCGCACTGAACAACACCATGCCGCATTGAACAACACCATGCCGCACTGAACAACACCATCCTGCACTGAACAACACCATCCCGCACTAAACAACACCATGCCGCACTGAACAACACCATGCCGCACTGAACAACACCATGCCGCACTGAACAACACCATGCCGCACTGAACAACACCATGCCGCACTGAACAACATTATGCCGCACTGAACAACACCATGCCGCACTGAACAACACCATCCCGCACTGAACAACACCATGCCGCATTGAACAACACCATGCCGCACTGAACAACACCATCCTGCACTGAACAACACCATCCCGCACTAAACAACACCATGCCGCACTGAACAACATTATGGCGCACTGGACAACATTATGCCGCACTGAACAACACCATGCCGCACTGAACAACACCATGCCGCACTGAACAACACCATGCCGCACTGAACAACACCATGCCGCACTGAACAACATTATGCCGCACTGAACAACACCATGCCGCACTGAACAACACCATCCCGCACTGAACAACACCATGCCGCATTGAACAACACCATGCCGCACTGAACAACACCATCCTGCACTGAACAACACCATGCCGCACTGAACAACACCATGCCGCACTGAACAACACCATGCCGCACTGAACAACACCATGCCGCACTGAACAACACCATGCCGCACTGAACAACATTATGCCGCACTGAACAACACCATGCCGCACTGAACAACACCATCCCGCACTGAACAACACCATGCCGCATTGAACAACACCATGCCGCACTGAACAACACCATCCTGCACTGAACAACACCATCCCGCACTAAACAACACCATGCCGCACTGAACAACATTATGGCGCACTGGACAACATTATGCCGCACTGAACAACACCATGCCGCACTGAACAACACCATGCCGCACTGAACAACACCATGCCGCACTGAACAACACCATGCCGCACTGAACAACATTATGCCGCACTGAACAACACCATGCCGCACTGAACAACACCATGCCGCACTGAACAACACGATCCCGCATTGAACAACACCATCCTGCACTGAACAACACCATGCCGCACTGAACAACACCATGCCGCACTGAACAACACCATTCCGCACTGAACAACACCATGCCGCACTGAACAACACCATCCTGCACTGAACAACACCATCCCGCACTGAACAACACCATGCCGCATTGAACAACACCATGCCGCACTGAACAACACCATCCTGCACTGAACAACACCATGCCGCACTGAACAACACCATGCCGCACTGAACAACACTATGCCGCACTGAACAACATTATGCCGCACTGAACAACATTATGCCGCACTAAACAACATTATGTCGCACTGAACAACACCATGCCGCACTGAACAACACCATGCTGCACTGAACAACATTATGCCGCACTGAACAACACGATCCCGCATTGAACAACACCATCCCGCAGTGAACAACACCATGCCGCATTGAACAACACCATGCTGCACTGAACAACACCATGCTGCACTGAACAACATTATGCTGCACTGAACAACACGATCCTGCATTGAACAACACCATGCCGCACTGAACAACACCATCCTGCACTGAACAACACCTTTCCACACTGAACAACACCATGCCGCACTGAACAACATTATGCCGCACTGAACAACACCATGCCGCACTGAACAACACCATGCCGCACTGAACAACACCATGCCGCACTGAACAACACCATGCCGCAATGAACAACACCATCCCGCACTGAACAACACCATGCCGCATTGAACAACACCATGCCGCACTGAACAACACCATCCCGCACTGAACAACACCACCCCGCACTGAACAACACGATCCCGCATTGAACAACACCATCCCGGACTGAACAACACCATGCCGCACTGAACAACACCATTCCGCACTGAACAACACCATGCCGCACTGAACAACACCATGCCGCACTGAACAACACCATGCTGCACTGAACAACACCATGCCGCACTGAACAACATTATGCCGCACTGAACAACACCATGCCGCACTGAACAACACCATGCCGCACTGAACAACACCATGCCGCATTGAACAACACCATGCCGCACTGAACAACACCATCCTGCACTGAACAACACCATCCCGCACTGAACAACACCATGCCGCACTGAACAACATTATGGCGCACTGAACAACATTATGCCGCACTGAACAACACCATGCCGCACTGAACAACACCATGCCGCACTGAACAACACCATGCCGCACTGAACAACATTATGCCGCACTGAACAACATTATGCCGCACTGAACAACACCATGCCGCACTGAACAACACCATGCCGCACTGAACAACACCATGCCGCACTGAACAACACGACGTCGCACTGAACAACACGACGCCGCACAGAACAACACGACGCCGCACAGAATAACACAATGCCGCACAGAACAACACAATACCGCACAAACAGTTTTAGATAATATTACGTCGCAGTCATGTGACTTGGACATGACGTCAATAGGCGGAACTCACGGCAAAATTATAATCCGTGGGCGTGGCTTGCAACAGGAAGTAGGAAAGCGGCAATTCTGGCAAACAAGACACAGCGGTTAGTAACACGATGACTAACAAGGCAAATATTTTTGTTTTCAGCTTGCAACTTGACCGTCTAGAGCGTACAAGGTAATTACAACTGTTTTTTTTTTAGCCCTGAAAAGCGAGGGAGTGTGGCGTTTGGGAGGAATGTCGAACTCGGTGTCTGCTTCCAGCCACAGACGCCAAATTTCGACGATTGTTTCGACTGGTCAACGGTTGTAAATTATTGCGTTGACTAAAAACTTTATTTAACTCTACTCTTAACTTTGCCGTTTCAGATATGCGGGTATTACACCGCGGAAATGACGTCAATAGGCTGAACTCTCGCCAAAATTCAAATCTGTGGGCGCAATGGCCTTGAGCGAGACACCGGATACAAACACGACGATTATCAACAGAAATATCTTTATTTTCTGCTTGCAAGTGGACCGTCTAGAGCGTACACGGTAAGTACAACTCATTGTGTTTAAAAAGATTTACGTTTGTGTAGTTTGCGTTGCGTTGTATCTGTGAATGTTGGTTGAGGCTAAATGTTAATGTTTAATTTCATTCCTTTAGGTTCCACGGTGTTTGTTGGCTGTATGTTTTCCACTGCAAGAAAAGGCTCGTATCATTGACCAGCAGGAGCTACAATGGTGAGTACCCCTTTCGTCTTCCATTTATGTTAAACACTTCCTATTTCATGTCTAACAGTACTCGATTTAACAAATAACCATAAATAAATACAGTGTGGGCAGTCACGTTAACATATGTGATTATCCTGCCTAATATGTTTATCACAAATATGTCACTAATCACTAATATGTTTATTTGTTTATCACAACACCTTTGGACCTTCAGCAATCGATTATTTCCCTTCATCTACATAGAGACAGAACGATGGTGTCTTAAACATCTCATTCATTTCACCAAATAACTTCACGCAGGTGGATAACGGCCGTCTCGGTCACGCTATGTTGCGTGATGCAGTTTTGAAGAACCAAATGCATTTATTCAATGAATAAGTCAAGCTAGTTCTATGTTTATGATGTTGTAAATTACGGTACCGATTGAAGTTGAGTTCGAAGCCAGTGGAAAACAGCGCTGCGTTTGTGCTCTCCAGGTACAAATGTTGTGATCTCTGACTGACGACCGGGCGAGACTCGAGTAAGAGATGTCCAAACGAGCTCCGGCAGGGCGGGCCAAGGCGGAGCGAACGGACGCCCTTCAGGCCGCCAATGACGAGCTGAGAACCAAACTGATGGACGTCCAGTTAGAACTTCAGCAGGAGAAGAACAAGGTGAAAACCTCAACAGACAAACACTGCCTGCCTCCCTGCCTGCCTCCCTGCCTGCCTCCCTGCCTGCCTCCCTCCCTCCCAGTTTTCCCGATGTAGATTAGACATGCGTGTGCCATGACTGTGTCAGCCTACATCAACAAATGCACCAAGGACGTCAGCACCACTAAGAATGTCATCACCCGGGGCAACCAACGACCCTGGATGACTGAGGAGGTACGTCAAACGCTACGAGCGCGGAACTCTGCCTTCAAGTCTGGCGACAAGGAGACACTGAGGACAGCGAGAGCCAACTTGAACCGTGCCATCAGGATAGCGAAGCGAGACCGCAGTCGAAAATTTCAGGATCGTTTCCACGACGTCAAAAACATCAGGAGTATGTGGCAAGGCATACGGGCGATTACAGACTACAACTCACCCTCCCCCCCCCCGGTGGGTGTAGTTGATGCTGACTTTCTAAATGGTCTAAATAACTTCTTTGGGAGGTTCGAGGCACTAAACGGCACTCCAGCAGTTAAAACTGTCCCCCATCAGGAAGAGGAGGTACTCTGCCTTGACTCCGCCGATGTGTTGAAGACCCTGAGGAGAGTCAACCCCTGTAAGGCCCCTGGCCCCGACAACATTCCTGGGCGTGTGTTCAGGGAATGTGCAAGTCATCTGGCTGGGGTCATCACAGACATTTTTAACACCTCGCTGGGCCAAGCCACAGTGCCGGCGTGCTTTAAGACTGCCTCCATCATTCCGGTGCCGAAGAAACCTCAAATCACTTCATTTAATGATTACCGGCCTGTTGCACTGACTCCGGTTATGATGAAGTGCTTCGAAAGGCTGCTTAAAGGTCACATCGTTTCCAGACTCCCCCTATTATTTGACCCGTTCCAGTTTGCCGACCGGCAAAACCGCTCCACTCAGGACGCCATCTCCTCCGTTCTTCACCTGAGCCTGGCTCACCTGGAGGAGAAGAACACCCATGTGCGGAGGCTGTTCCTGGACTTCAGCTCAGCGTTTAACACCATCATCCCACAGCATCTGGTAGGAAAATTGGAACACCTGGGCTTCAACACCCCCCTTCGCAACTGGCTGCTAGACTTCCTCACCAACAGACCTCAGTCAGTCCGGGTCGGACAGAACACCTCTGATGTCATCACCCTCAGCACAGGCTCCCTTCAGGGCTGCGTCCTGAGCCCCCTGCTGTGCACCCTGATGACACACGACTGCGTCCTCAGGTTCACCACCAATCACATCGTGAAGTCAGCAGACGACACAACGGTGGTGGGGCTCATCAGAGACAACAACGACCTGGACTACAGAGAGGAGGTGGAGCAGCTGGTGGGCTGGTGCAGAGAAAACAGCCTGATCCTGAATGAGGAGAAGATGAAGGAGATCATCGTCGACTTCAGGAAAAAACAGCCTCACCACGCTCCACTGATCATCAACAGCTCAGCTGTGGAGGTGGTCAGCACCACCAAATTCCTGGGGGTCCACATCACAGAAGACCTCACCTGGACTATGAACACTACGGCACTGGTCAAGAGGGCACAGAAGCGCTTGTACTTCCTGCGGAGGATGAGGAGAGCCCACCTGCCCCCACCCATCATGAGGACGTTCTACAGGAGCACCATAGAGAGCATTCTGACAAGCTGTCTCTCTGTGTGGTGTGGAGGCTGCACCGCCTCCGATTGGAAGAACGTGAGGAGAGTGGTGAGGACAGCAGAGAGGATCATAGGGGCTCCTCTTCCCTCCATTCAGGACATTTCATCTCAGCGCTGCATGTCCCGTGCCCGTAACATCATCAATGACCCATCACACCCCCACCATGGACTGTTCTCCCTGCTGCCCTCTGGGAAGAGGTTTGCAGCATCCGCTGCAGGTCCACCAGGTTCTGCAACAGCTTTTTCCCTGCTGTCATCAGACTGTTGAACACTAGAACTGTTGAGCTCTAAACTGAACTCTGCATCACACATTCACAGAACTGTACTTTATGACACTACGGACCTCTATCTTGCACTATCTCGCACTACCAACTTTACTGAACTTGTATAAACCCTTTAAATAGAAGTTTAATACATGGTTTAGCATTCCTCTGCACACTCTTGAATACTGTTTTGCCTACTTGCACTATTGCATAATTATCACTGCTGCACTTTATACTTATTTTTAATATATATATATATATATATATATATATAGTATATGTATATATATATATTTTCATAGGATATGTTACTTCTATTCAACTGCAATATCACTACTTTGTTGTAAGACGTATGCAACGGAATTTCGTTTTGTATGCACCATGTGCAGACAAGATGACAATAAAGTTTGTCTAAGTCTAAGTCTAAGTCATGTCAGGTCAGCTGTCTGGAGAGAGAGAGAAGTCAGGACCTGCGGGCGGAGCACCACCGTGCCACCGCCGCCATGACGGAACTCAAAAGCAAACTCCATGAGGAGAAGCAGAAAGAGTTAGCCATTACCAGGGAGACATTACTGCGGCAGCATGAAATGGAGCTGATGAGAGTGATCAAAATCAAAGATGGAGAGATCCAGCGACTGAATGCCTTGGTCCTCAGCCTGAGGGACGGCTCCATGGACAAGGTGATCCGCTCTATCCGTGTCTGACTATCCGCACGCCACGTCGGGCTTCGATGCGGCCGCTACCGTATTGTGTAGCTTGTCCCCAGTAAGCGTCGCGGCACTCCGTTGCGGTCTCAACGGCCCGGTGTGGCGCAATGTCTGCTCAGGTGAGGAGGGGGGGCGCTTTGCTGGCGGAGGTGGAGGAGACGCGGCGGTGTCGGGAGACCGAGCGGTGTCGCCTCCACCAGGAGCGCGGAAGAAGCCCTGGCAGCGGCCCAGCAGGCCTGGCAGTCCCGAGCGGCCGAGCTCCGATCGGCTCATCACCAGCATCGGGAGGAGCTGAGCCGAACCAAGAGAGACTGCGAGAGGGAGATCCGCCGACTGGTAGGACTGATCAGATGCGCGGTGCGTGGCTATGTTCCCAATTTCGTTGTATACCTGCAGTGCAATGACACCTAAGGCATTCTATTCTATTCTATTTCACAAGAAGAAAATGTCCGGTTGCTCGCTTCGCTTTTGTCACAGCAAAGGTGTTCTAGTCGATTCAAGAAAAAAATTGGCCGGTTGCTCTCTGTGTTTTTGTCACAATTCTGGCAAATGAGTTTGCCCGCCTGCCTGAGCGCTCCCCGTTTGTACATCCAGACGGATGAGATCAAGCTGAAAGACAGAGCGGTTAGTGTTTTGGATGAAGCCCTGGGGCCGGCCACGTCCACCGCCTTCAGCTGCAGACTCAGGCTGCCGAGCAGCAGATCGCTGCCCTGAGGGATTCCCAAAGGGCGGGCCTAAACTACCCTGGAAGTGGGGTCAACGCCGCTACTAGCGATCCTCTTCATTGCGTAAGCCACCTCATCACACACTTGCAGTACGCATGACTTAGTTCGTTGCTGGAGGAAGGTAGCACAAAAACAGTTTTGAACTTTGAACGAGTGCTTGTGTGTGTGTGTTGCGGGGCGTTTTCAGTCTCAGGAGGATCGGGACACGCGACGGTTTCATCTGAAAATCGCTGAGCTCAGCGCAGTCATCAGGAAACTGGAGGATGGAAACGCCCTGCTTTCTGAAGAGCGCAATGAACTGGTAATTTATTGACGGCACGCTTGAAGGTTTGCGCTACGTTTGATGCGCGCCATCCAGCGAGGCACCCATTGCGCTTGCTTATTAGTTGAGCGGCGCGGCGAGTCGGTTGCCTGGTAGATGTCTTTTATTGGGAGCCAAAGCCACGATTCCGTTCAAACCGATGCAAAAGGAATGGATGCGTTCTGGCCCGCGTGTTGTGCGTCTTTCACATCCCGCACTTCATGCTTGCAGCTAAAGCGACTGAGAGAAACAGAAAGCCAGTTTCTGCCACTCCTGTACAAAAACAAACGCCTGAGCAGGAAGAATGAAGAACTCTCGCTGGTGCTGTGTCGCCTTGAAAACAAAGTGCGCTTTGTCACCCAGGAGAACGAGGAGATGGCAAGCTTGGTAAGTCGACGCGGACAACGGCGGCGTGCCAACAGAGTCCACTGCATTTGTGTTCCACAGAGAAGGCCTAGTTCGCTCAATGACCTGGACCGCGGTTGCGGCCAGCAGGACGGTGAAATGGAGTTCCTTCAAGTTGTGGAGCAGCGGCACATCATCGACAACTTGTCCAAGGTCTTCAGGCAGGCGACTCGGTGCACGTACGGCAGCGCCGCGCTCGCTCGCTGTCGCCAGGAAACCTTTTCCGTCCAAAGCTTGGCCGGCGGCCGCCATCCAAAAAATTGGCCCCTTAAATTCCGACCTTTCAAGCAGGAGCATTGTGCGCACGCGTTTGAACACGCTTTAGACTTGTTTTGCCGTTTTCAGCAGCTCAAAGCTCCCGTTTTGTCAGCGCCTTTGCCACTCGCTGTGCGCTGAAAACGACAGACTTGCCCGGCTGCTCAGCCCGTCAACCATGAGCCGCGAGCGCGACGTCATTGTCCGTAGGCAGCTAGTGGCAAAATGCACCCTGTTAGAGTTGCGCTCGCTCCAACTTATTTTGCAAGAACCACACGGGAGACAAGTAAGTTCTTTTGGACACCTGCAGGTGGAGAGTCCATCCGTTGTACGAATGAAGTCTGACTCTCGGCTCCTGCACGAGCATTTTAATTAAGAGAAACAGGGTGGGTGTAAGAGTGGATTGAATAGAGGAAGCCCTTGACCTCTAGTCAAAACATAGCAAGGGGTGTTTTACAACTTTGTGTAGGAAGGGATAAGCGATAGGGATAAATAAGGGATAAATAATATTATTTATTACAGGTCGCAGTCAAAGTCAAAGCAACACAATGATACGATAAAGATAATCTGGAAAACCCTGACACACCCTGTAGTTGTCACTTTTGGAAAAGACGAGCGTCCCTCCAATCATCGCCGGTGACGTGTTTTTCAGGCTCTGGAGACAGGAGCTCATGTCAGAAATGTCATTGTGAGTCGCGTTTGTTTCTGCGCCGGAGCCGTTCGTTCCCTTTGCATCCAAAGAATCTCAAAGGCGGATTATTTGTGTCGACAGGAGAGAGATTTGCTGCTACGATACCGACGTCGAGAATCTCTGAGGAGGAACAAAGCGTGAGGTCCTGCAAGGTGAGTCTGTTTGTTTGCGGCTGCTTGGTGTTGCGCAAGATGAAATGGCCTTTTTCTCGCTATCGTTCCTCTCGTCGATTCATCGTGAGGTGTCGCTTCAGTTTGTTCAGAGAGATGTTTGCTTCCGCGCCCGCAGGTCATCGAAACATTTTACGGCTACGACGAAGACGTGTTGGTGGACTCGGACGGATCGTCCTTGTCTTTTCACACCGACAGAACCCCCGACACGGAACCCGAAGAGGTAGCCCGCCATTTCTGCCAGCGTATTGGCACCAAACATTCCTCTTCAGCCTGGAATCGGACTCGTCTTTGCGTCGCGGGTGCTTTGTCGCCGGTCTGACTGATTCTGGTACTAGTGCTGTGTTGCATTGGTGTGTGCATGAAGAGGCGGAGCTTCGCTACCGCCAGCTGACGCAAGAATATCAAGCGCTGCAACGAGCCTACGCTCTGCTAGCCCAGACCAGCGAAGGGGACTACGACGCCGAGAAGGAGATCAAGGTGGCGCCCCTTCCCGCAACCCCCGGCCGGGTCGCAGCCTCCCCGTTCTCACCCAGCCTCGGGTGTTCTCTGGTCTGAAAGGAGGAGGAGGAGCCTCCCTCCTCCTCCTTTCAGACCAGAGAAAAGCTGATGGTAGAAATGGGTCACTATCAAAGCAGAGTAGCAGATCTGGAGTCAGCGCTGAAGCAACAAGGACAGGTAAGCTCATCAATGAGCACACCTTTTTCTCAGACAAAATAGCTACATTCTTCAGTCACTCATCTGTCTGGCATTACTGGACCAACCCCCCCCCCCCCCCCGAACGTGGCTGGGAAAATGCGGAGAAAAGCAAATGTCATTTTCCAGTCAACCAAAGAATTTGTGGATGAAAATGACACAACATTCCAAAGCTGTCCACGCGTTTGTCTCTTCTAGAATGTCAAGTGGGTGGAGGAGAAGCAGCTGCTGCGTCAGAGCAATCAGCAGTTGGCCGAAAAGGTGACGGAAAGAAAGGCGCTGGGCGGAGTCGCTTGGCGTCACACCTGTCGGGAAGCCCCGCAGATGAGGTCTGACTGTCTTTTCAGGTCAGGCGGATGGAGGCGGAAGAAGCGCGTCTGAAAGAGCACATCCAGGATATCCGAGACCAAAACGAACTGCTTGAGTTCCGCATCCTGGAGCTGGAGGTGGGAAGACTCGCACAAGCGTGTTGAGGCCAGAGATGTGACGGACGGACGGACGGACGGACGGATGCATGCCTCTGCCTTTCAGGAGAGGGAGTGGCGCTCCCCCGTCTTGAAGTTTCTGCAAGTCCGTTTCCCAGACGGCCTCAGCCCTTTGCAGATCTACTGCGAGGCCGAGGGCGTGAGCGTAGGTAAGGCGTCCCTCGCAACCCTAACCTTAACCCGAGGTCCCAGAACACCTTACATTGCTCCTTGCGCCTTTCCCCCGGACATCGTCATCAGTGATCTGATGAAGAAGCTGGACATCCTGGGCTATAACGCCGTAAGTGTATGTCGAACTCCTTATGTTCGCACTCCACGAGACTCGGCGGCTCAAATGTGACTTTTGGAAGGCTTTGCGCTGAAAGAAGCTTGTTGACGCTGTGCCTTTGGGCTCTTGCAGAATCTCACCAACGAGGAGCAGGTGGTCGTGATTCACGCCAGGACCCTTCTCACCCTAGCCGAGAAGGTAACGCGCACGTCCACGCACGCTCTCGCATTCTGCTTATGTGACAGCAGCCTTTCCTCAGTGGTTAGAATACATCAAAGTGACCAAGTCAGCACTTCAACAGAAGATGTTGGACATTGAAAGTGAGAAGGTAGACAGACACGCGACATCAGCCAAGGGGAACTCCGGCAATGTGCCCCAACAATTCTGACCTTGAGCTGTGCTAGGATATGTTCTGCAAGCAGAAGGGCTACCTGGATGAAGAGTTGGACTTCAGGAAGTGTTCCATGGACCAGGCTCATAAGGTAAGCCGCCCTCAAATCTCCCGCCGGACCACTGATGGACGAGGATTGCGGCCCAGAGGATCCTGGAGCTGGAGGCCATGTTGTACGAGGCGCTACCGCAGCGGGACTGCCCCGCCACGGACGGCGAAAAAGCCAGCCACGCTGGCGTGAATGACGTGCTGACGGCGGATCAGAGAGAAGAGCTTAGGAGCGCCGTGGACCAATGGAAGCGAGCCCTGATGTGCGAGTTGAGGGAGCGCGACGCTTGCATCCTCCAAGAGAGAATGGATCTGCTGCACAGCACGCAACAGGTAAGGGCCCAAAGCCAGCCCGGCACTTACTTGCACGCTTACTGGCTTTTGAATGCCACTTTCCATTTGTCCGTCCTAGAGGAACAAAGAGCTGAAAGAATTCATCGAAGCTCAGAAGAGACAAATCAAACAATTGGAGGAGAAGTTTCTGTTTCTCTTTCTATTCTTCTCCTTGGCCTTCATTCTGTGGCCCTAACACCAGCTGGTGAGTGAGCTCCAGCGGCACCGCACTCGACACCTCCGATACACTGCCAGCCGGTCTCAGACGTTGGCAGACGCTCCGATGCCAACGTATACCCCCCGCCACGGTGACAGAGGCACCGCGTCACACCGGCGCTCATCCAATCAGAAGGCAGGAAAAGCAAATTCACATGCAGGGCACTTTTGAACCAGAAGAGAGCGCCACAAAAAACGGTTGTTGCCCCAAACGCGCACTAAAAAGGGTCAGAATAACAAGAGTCCCACTGGCCAGCCGGGGCCACCCGTCCAGCTGTTTCTTCAGGGGGGAAAAAAATTGGAGTCACCGGTGAGTACATTTTGCATTTAGCTCTGCTTTTCTGCTTCTGTCTTCAAGTGTGTGGCATCCTGCGATCAAAGATTCAGCCAACCCCAAAGCGGTTGACCTCAACGTCCCACCACCATGCGTACCAGAGCAGGTGACGTGATGCTTTGGACATCCTTCCGTCTCAGATGCCCAAAAGTACTCTTTGCCACATCTGCGGCAATACGGTGTCTTTTCAAAGGTGCAAATAAATCCAGCGTGGGCGGAACACGCACGTCTTCGGTTTTTCCCGCTTTGTTTGTGTGACAGCTGTTGTGAAAATTTTATACAAATAAAGTTGTATAGTACAGGTTTGGCCAAGCCGCAACTCCCGAACCGCATGCGGCTCTTTTATGTTCATATCAACATTTGTGTGTGTGTGTGTGTGTGTGTGTGTGGGGGGGGGTTGTGCGTGTTGGCTTCACTTGAGTTCAATTTGGTATTTTGGTCAAAAGCGCATGTGGTGAAATTCCACAAAGTAGGATGGGCAAACACATTTCTTTAAACTATGAGTGTCAATTGGGCTCTCGAAATGGCAGGGAAAAGATGCACAGCAAAACGAAAATACGTAGATGAACACAGGACGTTTTAATCAGAGTGGGAAAGTTTCTATTTTTTGTTGAACGTGATGGCAAACCATTCTGCCTGATATGTCAGACCTCAGCGCATTTCAAAGATTCAAATCTTCAGCGCCATGCGCTTCAGCTCACTCCATGCTAACATTGATCAGGCGTCGAACCCGCATCATCATGCTTAAGAGGTGGCCATGCTAACCAGTGCGCCATTATGTCAACGCATAATAACTAAGTCTACTGGTCAAAACAGCGGTTACTATATGACGTCGCTACGTCGTGGTCACGTGACGCAGACAAGACGTCAATGGACGTGGGCAGAGTTAACTTGTTTAAAAGGGAGTAGGCAGAAGAAATATTTAATTTATTTAAATCTATTTTGAGTGCACACCATTATGCCAATGCATAACAACTGTAAATCTACTAAATAAAACAGCGGTTGCTATATGACATCTGCCACGTCGTGGTCACGTGACATACGTGACGTCGATGGGCGTAACTTTCGCCGGAATTCAAATCCGCGGGGAGAGTTAACTTGTTTAAAAGAGAGTGGGCAGAAGAATTATTTAATTTATTTAAATCTATTTGGTGTGTGCGCCATTATGTCAATGCATAACAACTGTAAGTCTACTAAACAAAACAGCGGTTGCTATATGACGTCTGCCACGTCGTGGTCACGTGACGCGGACGTGACGTCGACGCCTACTTTACATCCCACCGATCACAGGACCCCTCGGCTGCATAACCGTGCCCCCTTCCCAACCAATCGGATTTGCTATACGCGAAAACGACGCCAATGGAAAGAGCTTCCGCCCAAATTTAAATCCGTGGGCGCGGCTCGCAGCAGGAAGTAGGAAAATGGCGGCGATGTTGACAAAGACACAGCGGATGGTAACATACGACTAACAAGAGAAATATTTTTATTTTCTGCTTGCAACTGGACCGTCCAGAGCGTACACGGTAAGTACAACTCATCGTTTTTAAAAAGAAGTACTTTTGTTGCCCTGAAAAGCGAGTGAGCGTGGCGTTTGTGGGGGACGTCGAATTTCGACGATTCTTTCTGGTCAACGGTTGTAAATGATTGTGTTGATTAAAAAAGAAAACTTGATGTAACTCTACTTTTAACTGCCGTTTCAGATAGATTTGGAATTGCATCACATCCAATTTTGCCTAGAGCGTACACGGTAAGTAACACTCGTTGTGTTTAAGGAGATTTACGTTTGTAATAGCAGAAGTGTAGCCGCGTTGCGTTGTACGTGTGAATGTTGGTCCGGGCGAAATGTTAATGTTTAATTTCATTCCTTTAGGTTCCACGGTGTTTGTTGGCTGCAAGTTTTCCACTGCAAGAAGAGGCTCATATCATTGACCAGGAGCGAGCTACAATGGTGAGTAGCCATAACATTTATGTTAAACACTTCCTATTTCATGTCTAACAGTACTTGATTTAACAAATAACCATAAATAAATACAGTGTGGGCACTGAAGTTAACATATGTGATTATACTGCCTAATCTGTCACCGAGTAGATTGTTGCAAAGTAATATAAGATCCAAAGTTGTAATTCAGAATAGTTTTCAAAAGAAGGCCATTAGAATTATATACAAGTCTGATTACCCTGAACAAGCTATTAATTAAATCACAAATTCTTCAATTCAAAGATTTGGTAGATTATCAGACAAATAATGTCTAACAGTAATTGATTTAACACATCACGATAAGTAGATTGAGTGTGGGCACTCTCAAATTAACAGATATGATTATACTGCCTAATCTGTTACAGAGTATGTTGTTGCCAAGTAATGTAGAATAGATCCAAAGTAGTAATCCAGAATAGTTTTGAAGAGGCCATTAGAATAATAAACAAATCTGATTACCTTGAACATAATAACAAGCTAAGTGTTTAATATGTCCTATGAAGTCAAAATTGGGCACCATCATGTGGTGAAATTTGGAATTGCATCACATCCAATTTTGCCTGGGAACAAACAGATTAAATAAATCTTAGTTTTGAATAAGCCACTCCTTCTCAAACAAGTAAACTCTGCCCATTTCGCGCAGTAGATGTTCTGTTAATATCTAGTATTTATACAAAGTCATAATTTAAATTGCTTTCAACCTTCATTCATCGGTTCAACCAACATTACTCGCTCTTATTACCAACTTGTATTGATTTAACTAAGCGTTTAATACTTCCTATCAGGTCTCAAGGCAAGATTTGGCAAAATACAATTTCAGCAAATCCAATTTTGCCAGGGAACAAAAATAGATTAAATAAACTAAATAAGTCTTCTTCCCATTAAATAAATCAGAAAAGTCTGTCTTGTAACCAGTCCTCTTCAAACAAGTAAAGTCTGCCCATTTTGTGCCGTAGATTTTGTGTCTATGCCTAGTATTTAAACAAAATCATAATTTAAACGACTTCTTTCCTTCATTCACTTTGGAAATTTGGAATTGCAGCAAATCGAATTTTGCCAGGGAACAAAAATAGATCAATTAAACTAAATAAGTCTTCTTCCCATTAAATAAATTAAAAAAGTCTGTCTTGTAACCAGTCCTTTTCAAACAAGTAAAGTCTGCCCATTTTGTGCCGTCGATTTTGTGTTAATGCCTAGTATTTATACAAAATCATAATTTAAAGGACTTCATTCCTTCATTCACTTTGGAAATTTGGAATTGCAGCACATCAAATTTTGCCTGGGAAGAAAAGTAGATTAAATAAATTTAATAAGTTTTACTACTTCCCATTAAATAAATTAAATACGTCTTACTTGTTCCCACTCCTTTTCAAAAAAGTAGTTTAAAACGAGGTCCCTTCACTCAACCTTTAACCCTATTTATTCACCTTCTAGGCTAAGTGTTAAAGGCTAAGTGTTAAAGGCTAAGTGTTAAAGGCTAAGTGTTAAAGGCTAAGTGTTAGAGGCTAAGTGCCAGAGGCTAGGCGCCAGAGGCGAGTTTTTGTGGGCTGAAGTTTTAGTGGGGTTAGTGTGAATACAATCCAAAAGAATACAACAGAATACAATACAATAGAATATAATACATAGATTAAATTATATAGCTCTTACTACTTCCCATTAAATAAATTAAATACGTCTTACTTGTTCCCAATCCTTTTCAAAAAAGTAGTTTAAAACGAGGGCCCTTCACTCAACCTTTAACCTCAACCCCGCACGTCACATTGTGTTGTATCTGTGAATGTTGGTTGTGGCCAAATGATAGTTTTCTTTCATTCGTTTAGGTTCCACGGTGTTTGTTGGCTATGTTTTCCACTGTCAGAAGGATGAAAATACAAAGTACAACGCTTGGACGTGGGCGAAGGCGTCACCGGTGAGTCCTTCCTTCCTATTTATTTACCTTCTAGATGCTAGAGGCTAAGTGTTAGAGGCTAAGTGTTAGAGGCTAAGTGTTAAACACAATACGAACAACACAACGATACTGCACTGAACAACACGATACCGCACTGAGAAACACGATACCGCACTGAACAACACGATACCGCACTGAACAACACCATGCCGCACTGAACACCATGCCACACTGAACAACACCATCCCGCACTGAACAACACCATGCCGCACTAAACAACACCATGCCGCACTGAACAACACCATGCCTCACTGAACGACACCATGCCGCACTGAAAGACACCATGCCGCACTGAACGACACCATGCCGCACTGAAAGACACCATCCCGCACTGAACACCATGCCGCACTGAACAACACCATCCTGCACTGAACAACACCATCCCGCACTGAACAACACCATGCCGCACTGAACAACATTATGCCGCACTGAACATTATGCCGCACTGAACAACACCATGCCGCACTGAACAACACGATCCCGCATTGAACACCATCCCGCACTGAACAACACCATGCCGCACTGAACAACACCATGCCGCACTGAACAACACTATGCCGCACTGAACAACACCATGCCGCACTGAACAACACCATTCCGCACTGAACAACACCATGCCGCACTGAACAACATTATGCTGCACTGAACAACACCATGCCGCACTGAACAACACCATGCCGCACTGAACAACACCATGCCGCACTGAACAACACCATGCCGCACTGAACAACACCATCCCGAACTGAACAACACCATGCCGCATTGAACAACACCATGCCGCACTGAACACCATCCTGCACTGAACAACACCATCCCGCACTGAACAACACCATGCCGCACTGAACAACACCATGCCGCACTGAACAACACCATGCCGCAATGAACAACACCATCCCGCACTGAACAACATTATGCCGCACTGAACAACATTATGCCGCACTGAACAACATTATGCCGCACTGAACAACATTATGCCGCACTGAACAACATTATGCCGCACTGAACAACACCATGCCGCACTGAACAACACCATGCCGCACTGAACAACACCATGCCGCACTGAACAACACCATGCCGCACTGAACAACACGATCCCGCATTGAACAACACCATGCCGCACTGAACAACACCATCCTGCACTGAACAACACCATCCCGCACTGAACAACACCATGCCGCACTGAACAACATTATGGCGCACTGAACAACATTATGCCGCACTGAACAACACCATGCCGCACTGAACAACACCATGCCGCACTGAACAACACCATGCCGCAATGAACACCATCCCGCACTGAACAACACCATGCCGCACTGAGCAACACCATGCCGCACTGAACAACAACATCCCGCACTGAACAACACCATGCCGCACTGAACAACACCATTCCGCACTGAACAACACCATGCCGCACTGAACAACATTACGCTGCACTGAACAACACCATGCCGCACTTAACAACACCATGCCGCACTGAACAACACCATGCCGCATTGAACAACACCATGCCGCATTGAACAACACCATGCCGCACTGAACAACACCATCCTGCACTGAACAACACCATGCCGCATTGAACAACACCATGCCGCACTGAACAACACCATCCTGCACTGAACAACACCATCCCGCACTGAACAACACCATCCCGCATTGAACAACACCATCCTGCACTGAACAACACCATGCCGCACTGAACAACACCATGCCGCACTGAACAACACCATTCCGCACTGAACAACACCATGCCGCACTGAACAACACCATCCTGCACTGAACAACACCATCCCGCACTGAACAACACCATGCCGCATTGAACAACACCATCCTGCACTGAACAACACCATCCTGCACTGAACAACACCATGCCGCACTGAACAACACCATGCCGCACTGAACAACACCATGCCGCACTGAACAACACCATGCCGCACTGAACATTATGCCGCACTGAACAACATTATGTCGCACTGAACAACACCATGCCGCACTGAACAACACCATGCCGCACTGAACAACATTATGCCGCACTGAAAAACACCATGCCGCACTGAACAACACCATCCCGCACTGAACAACACCATGCCGCATTGAACAACACCATGCCGCACTGAACAACACCATGCTGCACTGAACAACATTATGCTGCACTGAACAACACGATCCTGCATTGAACAACACCATGCCGCACTGAACAACACCATCCTGCACTGAACAACACCATCCTGCAATGAACAACACCACCCCGCACTGAACAACACGATCCCCCATTGAACAACACCATCCCGCACTGAACAACACCATGCCGCACTGAACAACACCATTCCGCACTGAACAACACCATGCCGCACTGAACAACACCATGCCGCACTGAACAACACCATGCCGCACTGAACAACACCATGCCGCACTGAACAACACCATGCCGCACTGAACAACATTATGCCGCACTGAACAACACCATGCCGCACTGAACAACACCATCCCGCACTGAACAACACCATGCCGCATTGAACAACACCATGCCGCACTGAACAACACCATCCTGCACTGAACAACACCATCCCGCACTAAACAACACCATGCCGCACTGAACAACACCATGCCGCACTGAACAACACCATGCCGCACTGAACAACACCATGCCGCACTGAACAACACCATGCCGCACTGAACAACATTATGCCGCACTGAACAACACCATGCCGCACTGAACAACACCATCCCGCACTGAACAACACCATGCCGCATTGAACAACACCATGCCGCACTGAAAAACACCATGCCGCACTGAACAACACCATCCCGCACTGAACAACACCATGCCGCATTGAACAACACCATGCCGCACTGAACAACACCATGCTGCACTGAACAACATTATGCTGCACTGAACAACACGATCCTGCATTGAACAACACCATGCCGCACTGAACAACACCATCCTGCACTGAACAACACCATCCTGCAATGAACAACACCACCCCGCACTGAACAACACGATCCCCCATTGAACAACACCATCCCGCACTGAACAACACCATGCCGCACTGAACAACACCATTCCGCACTGAACAACACCATGCCGCACTGAACAACACCATGCCGCACTGAACAACACCATGCCGCACTGAACAACACCATGCCGCACTGAACAACACCATGCCGCACTGAACAACATTATGCCGCACTGAACAACACCATGCCGCACTGAACAACACCATCCCGCACTGAACAACACCATGCCGCATTGAACAACACCATGCCGCACTGAACAACACCATCCTGCACTGAACAACACCATCCCGCACTAAACAACACCATGCCGCACTGAACAACACCATGCCGCACTGAACAACACCATGCCGCACTGAACAACACCATGCCGCACTGAACAACATTATGCCGCACTGAACAACACCATGCCGCACTGAACAACACCATCCCGCACTGAACAACACCATGCCGCATTGAACAACACCATGCCGCACTGAACAACACCATCCTGCACTGAACAACACCATCCCGCACTAAACAACACCATGCCGCACTGAACAACATTATGGCGCACTGGACAACATTATGCCGCACTGAACAACACCATGCCGCACTGAACAACACCATGCCGCACTGAACAACACCATGCCGCACTGAACAACACCATGCCGCACTGAACAACATTATGCCGCACTGAACAACACCATGCCGCACTGAACAACACCATCCCGCACTGAACAACACCATGCCGCATTGAACAACACCATGCCGCACTGAACAACACCATCCTGCACTGAACAACACCATGCCGCACTGAACAACACCATGCCGCACTGAACAACACCATGCCGCACTGAACAACACCATGCCGCACTGAACAACACCATGCCGCACTGAACAACATTATGCCGCACTGAACAACACCATGCCGCACTGAACAACACCATCCCGCACTGAACAACACCATGCCGCATTGAACAACACCATGCCGCACTGAACAACACCATCCTGCACTGAACAACACCATCCCGCACTAAACAACACCATGCCGCACTGAACAACATTATGGCGCACTGGACAACATTATGCCGCACTGAACAACACCATGCCGCACTGAACAACACCATGCCGCACTGAACAACACCATGCCGCACTGAACAACACCATGCCGCACTGAACAACATTATGCCGCACTGAACAACACCATGCCGCACTGAACAACACCATGCCGCACTGAACAACACGATCCCGCATTGAACAACACCATCCTGCACTGAACAACACCATGCCGCACTGAACAACACCATGCCGCACTGAACAACACCATTCCGCACTGAACAACACCATGCCGCACTGAACAACACCATCCTGCACTGAACAACACCATCCCGCACTGAACAACACCATGCCGCATTGAACAACACCATGCCGCACTGAACAACACCATCCTGCACTGAACAACACCATGCCGCACTGAACAACACCATGCCGCACTGAACAACACTATGCCGCACTGAACAACATTATGCCGCACTGAACAACATTATGCCGCACTAAACAACATTATGTCGCACTGAACAACACCATGCCGCACTGAACAACACCATGCTGCACTGAACAACATTATGCCGCACTGAACAACACGATCCCGCATTGAACAACACCATCCCGCAGTGAACAACACCATGCCGCATTGAACAACACCATGCTGCACTGAACAACACCATGCTGCACTGAACAACATTATGCTGCACTGAACAACACGATCCTGCATTGAACAACACCATGCCGCACTGAACAACACCATCCTGCACTGAACAACACCTTTCCACACTGAACAACACCATGCCGCACTGAACAACATTATGCCGCACTGAACAACACCATGCCGCACTGAACAACACCATGCCGCACTGAACAACACCATGCCGCACTGAACAACACCATGCCGCAATGAACAACACCATCCCGCACTGAACAACACCATGCCGCATTGAACAACACCATGCCGCACTGAACAACACCATCCCGCACTGAACAACACCACCCCGCACTGAACAACACGATCCCGCATTGAACAACACCATCCCGGACTGAACAACACCATGCCGCACTGAACAACACCATTCCGCACTGAACAACACCATGCCGCACTGAACAACACCATGCCGCACTGAACAACACCATGCTGCACTGAACAACACCATGCCGCACTGAACAACATTATGCCGCACTGAACAACACCATGCCGCACTGAACAACACCATGCCGCACTGAACAACACCATGCCGCATTGAACAACACCATGCCGCACTGAACAACACCATCCTGCACTGAACAACACCATCCCGCACTGAACAACACCATGCCGCACTGAACAACATTATGGCGCACTGAACAACATTATGCCGCACTGAACAACACCATGCCGCACTGAACAACACCATGCCGCACTGAACAACACCATGCCGCACTGAACAACATTATGCCGCACTGAACAACATTATGCCGCACTGAACAACACCATGCCGCACTGAACAACACCATGCCGCACTGAACAACACCATGCCGCACTGAACAACACGACGTCGCACTGAACAACACGACGCCGCACAGAACAACACGACGCCGCACAGAATAACACAATGCCGCACAGAACAACACAATACCGCACAAACAGTTTTAGATAATATTACGTCGCAGTCATGTGACTTGGACATGACGTCAATAGGCGGAACTCACGGCAAAATTATAATCCGTGGGCGTGGCTTGCAACAGGAAGTAGGAAAGCGGCAATTCTGGCAAACAAGACACAGCGGTTAGTAACACGATGACTAACAAGGCAAATATTTTTGTTTTCAGCTTGCAACTTGACCGTCTAGAGCGTACAAGGTAATTACAACTGTTTTTTTTTTAGCCCTGAAAAGCGAGGGAGTGTGGCGTTTGGGAGGAATGTCGAACTCGGTGTCTGCTTCCAGCCACAGACGCCAAATTTCGACGATTGTTTCGACTGGTCAACGGTTGTAAATTATTGCGTTGACTAAAAACTTTATTTAACTCTACTCTTAACTTTGCCGTTTCAGATATGCGGGTATTACACCGCGGAAATGACGTCAATAGGCTGAACTCTCGCCAAAATTCAAATCTGTGGGCGCAATGGCCTTGAGCGAGACACCGGATACAAACACGACGATTATCAACAGAAATATCTTTATTTTCTGCTTGCAAGTGGACCGTCTAGAGCGTACACGGTAAGTACAACTCATTGTGTTTAAAAAGATTTACGTTTGTGTAGTTTGCGTTGCGTTGTATCTGTGAATGTTGGTTGAGGCTAAATGTTAATGTTTAATTTCATTCCTTTAGGTTCCACGGTGTTTGTTGGCTGTATGTTTTCCACTGCAAGAAAAGGCTCGTATCATTGACCAGCAGGAGCTACAATGGTGAGTACCCCTTTCGTCTTCCATTTATGTTAAACACTTCCTATTTCATGTCTAACAGTACTCGATTTAACAAATAACCATAAATAAATACAGTGTGGGCAGTCACGTTAACATATGTGATTATCCTGCCTAATATGTTTATCACAAATATGTCACTAATCACTAATATGTTTATTTGTTTATCACAACACCTTTGGACCTTCAGCAATCGATTATTTCCCTTCATCTACATAGAGACAGAACGATGGTGTCTTAAACATCTCATTCATTTCACCAAATAACTTCACGCAGGTGGATAACGGCCGTCTCGGTCACGCTATGTTGCGTGATGCAGTTTTGAAGAACCAAATGCATTTATTCAATGAATAAGTCAAGCTAGTTCTATGTTTATGATGTTGTAAATTACGGTACCGATTGAAGTTGAGTTCGAAGCCAGTGGAAAACAGCGCTGCGTTTGTGCTCTCCAGGTACAAATGTTGTGATCTCTGACTGACGACCGGGCGAGACTCGAGTAAGAGATGTCCAAACGAGCTCCGGCAGGGCGGGCCAAGGCGGAGCGAACGGACGCCCTTCAGGCCGCCAATGACGAGCTGAGAACCAAACTGATGGACGTCCAGTTAGAACTTCAGCAGGAGAAGAACAAGGTGAAAACCTCAACAGACAAACACTGCCTGCCTCCCTGCCTGCCTCCCTGCCTGCCTCCCTGCCTGCCTCCCTCCCTCCCAGTTTTCCCGATGTAGATTAGACATGCGTGTGCCATGACTGTGTCAGCCTACATCAACAAATGCACCAAGGACGTCAGCACCACTAAGAATGTCATCACCCGGGGCAACCAACGACCCTGGATGACTGAGGAGGTACGTCAAACGCTACGAGCGCGGAACTCTGCCTTCAAGTCTGGCGACAAGGAGACACTGAGGACAGCGAGAGCCAACTTGAACCGTGCCATCAGGATAGCGAAGCGAGACCGCAGTCGAAAATTTCAGGATCGTTTCCACGACGTCAAAAACATCAGGAGTATGTGGCAAGGCATACGGGCGATTACAGACTACAACTCACCCTCCCCCCCCCCGGTGGGTGTAGTTGATGCTGACTTTCTAAATGGTCTAAATAACTTCTTTGGGAGGTTCGAGGCACTAAACGGCACTCCAGCAGTTAAAACTGTCCCCCATCAGGAAGAGGAGGTACTCTGCCTTGACTCCGCCGATGTGTTGAAGACCCTGAGGAGAGTCAACCCCTGTAAGGCCCCTGGCCCCGACAACATTCCTGGGCGTGTGTTCAGGGAATGTGCAAGTCATCTGGCTGGGGTCATCACAGACATTTTTAACACCTCGCTGGGCCAAGCCACAGTGCCGGCGTGCTTTAAGACTGCCTCCATCATTCCGGTGCCGAAGAAACCTCAAATCACTTCATTTAATGATTACCGGCCTGTTGCACTGACTCCGGTTATGATGAAGTGCTTCGAAAGGCTGCTTAAAGGTCACATCGTTTCCAGACTCCCCCTATTATTTGACCCGTTCCAGTTTGCCGACCGGCAAAACCGCTCCACTCAGGACGCCATCTCCTCCGTTCTTCACCTGAGCCTGGCTCACCTGGAGGAGAAGAACACCCATGTGCGGAGGCTGTTCCTGGACTTCAGCTCAGCGTTTAACACCATCATCCCACAGCATCTGGTAGGAAAATTGGAACACCTGGGCTTCAACACCCCCCTTCGCAACTGGCTGCTAGACTTCCTCACCAACAGACCTCAGTCAGTCCGGGTCGGACAGAACACCTCTGATGTCATCACCCTCAGCACAGGCTCCCTTCAGGGCTGCGTCCTGAGCCCCCTGCTGTGCACCCTGATGACACACGACTGCGTCCTCAGGTTCACCACCAATCACATCGTGAAGTCAGCAGACGACACAACGGTGGTGGGGCTCATCAGAGACAACAACGACCTGGACTACAGAGAGGAGGTGGAGCAGCTGGTGGGCTGGTGCAGAGAAAACAGCCTGATCCTGAATGAGGAGAAGATGAAGGAGATCATCGTCGACTTCAGGAAAAAACAGCCTCACCACGCTCCACTGATCATCAACAGCTCAGCTGTGGAGGTGGTCAGCACCACCAAATTCCTGGGGGTCCACATCACAGAAGACCTCACCTGGACTATGAACACTACGGCACTGGTCAAGAGGGCACAGAAGCGCTTGTACTTCCTGCGGAGGATGAGGAGAGCCCACCTGCCCCCACCCATCATGAGGACGTTCTACAGGAGCACCATAGAGAGCATTCTGACAAGCTGTCTCTCTGTGTGGTGTGGAGGCTGCACCGCCTCCGATTGGAAGAACGTGAGGAGAGTGGTGAGGACAGCAGAGAGGATCATAGGGGCTCCTCTTCCCTCCATTCAGGACATTTCATCTCAGCGCTGCATGTCCCGTGCCCGTAACATCATCAATGACCCATCACACCCCCACCATGGACTGTTCTCCCTGCTGCCCTCTGGGAAGAGGTTTGCAGCATCCGCTGCAGGTCCACCAGGTTCTGCAACAGCTTTTTCCCTGCTGTCATCAGACTGTTGAACACTAGAACTGTTGAGCTCTAAACTGAACTCTGCATCACACATTCACAGAACTGTACTTTATGACACTACGGACCTCTATCTTGCACTATCTCGCACTACCAACTTTACTGAACTTGTATAAACCCTTTAAATAGAAGTTTAATACATGGTTTAGCATTCCTCTGCACACTCTTGAATACTGTTTTGCCTACTTGCACTATTGCATAATTATCACTGCTGCACTTTATACTTATTTTTAATATATATATATATATATATATATATATAGTATATGTATATATATATATTTTCATAGGATATGTTACTTCTATTCAACTGCAATATCACTACTTTGTTGTAAGACGTATGCAACGGAATTTCGTTTTGTATGCACCATGTGCAGACAAGATGACAATAAAGTTTGTCTAAGTCTAAGTCTAAGTCATGTCAGGTCAGCTGTCTGGAGAGAGAGAGAAGTCAGGACCTGCGGGCGGAGCACCACCGTGCCACCGCCGCCATGACGGAACTCAAAAGCAAACTCCATGAGGAGAAGCAGAAAGAGTTAGCCATTACCAGGGAGACATTACTGCGGCAGCATGAAATGGAGCTGATGAGAGTGATCAAAATCAAAGATGGAGAGATCCAGCGACTGAATGCCTTGGTCCTCAGCCTGAGGGACGGCTCCATGGACAAGGTGATCCGCTCTATCCGTGTCTGACTATCCGCACGCCACGTCGGGCTTCGATGCGGCCGCTACCGTATTGTGTAGCTTGTCCCCAGTAAGCGTCGCGGCGCTCCGTTGCGGTCTCAACGGCCCGGTGTGGCGCAATGTCTGCTCAGGTGAGGAGGGGGGGCGCTTTGCTGGCGGAGGTGGAGGAGACGCGGCGGTGTCGGGAGACCGAGCGGTGTCGCCTCCACCAGGAGCGCGGAAGAAGCCCTGGCAGCGGCCCAGCAGGCCTGGCAGTCCCGAGCGGCCGAGCTCCGATCGGCTCATCACCAGCATCGGGAGGAGCTGAGCCGAACCAAGAGAGACTGCGAGAGGGAGATCCGCCGACTGGTAGGACTGATCAGATGCGCGGTGCGTGGCTATGTTCCCAATTTCGTTGTATACCTGCAGTGCAATGACACCTAAGGCATTCTATTCTATTCTATTTCACAAGAAGAAAATGTCCGGTTGCTCGCTTCGCTTTTGTCACAGCAAAGGTGTTCTAGTCGATTCAAGAAAAAAATTGGCCGGTTGCTCTCTTTGTTTTTGTCACAATTCTGGCAAATGAGTTTGCCCGCCTGCCTGAGCGCTCCCCGTTTGTACATCCAGACGGATGAGATCAAGCTGAAAGACAGAGCGGTTAGTGTTTTGGATGAAGCCCTGGGGCCGGCCACGTCCACCGCCTTCAGCTGCAGACTCAGGCTGCCGAGCAGCAGATCGCTGCCCTGAGGGATTCCCAAAGGGCGGGCCTAAACTACCCTGGAAGTGGGGTCAACGCCGCTACTAGCAATCCTCTTCATTGCGTAAGCCACCTCATCACACACTTGCAGTACGCATGACTTAGTTCGTTGCTGGAGGAAGGTAGCACAAAAACAGTTTTGAACTTTGAACGAGTGCTTGTGTGTGTGTGTTGCGGGGCGTTTTCAGTCTCAGGAGGATCGGGACACGCGACGGTTTCATCTGAAAATCGCTGAGCTCAGCGCAGTCATCAGGAAACTGGAGGATCGAAACGCCCTGCTTTCTGAAGAGCGCAATGAACTGGTAATTTATTGACGGCACGCTTGAAGGTTTGCGCTACGTTTGATGCGCGCCATCCAGCGAGGCACCCATTGCGCTTGCTTATTAGTTGAGCGGCGCGGCGAGTCGGTTGCCTGGTAGATGTCTTTTATTGGGAGCCAAAGCCACGATTCCGTTCAAACCGATGCAAAAGGAATGGATGCGTTCTGGCCCGCGTGTTGTGCGTCTTTCACATCCCGCACTTCATGCTTGCAGCTAAAGCGACTGAGAGAAACAGAAAGCCAGTTTCTGCCACTCCTGTACAAAAACAAACGCCTGAGCAGGAAGAATGAAGAACTCTCGCTGGTGCTGTGTCGCCTTGAAAACAAAGTGCGCTTTGTCACCCAGGAGAACGAGGAGATGGCAAGCTTGGTAAGTCGACGCGGACAACGGCGGCGTGCCAACAGAGTCCACTGCATTTGTGTTCCACAGAGAAGGCCTAGTTCGCTCAATGACCTGGACCGCGGTTGCGGCCAGCAGGACGGTGAAATGGAGTTCCTTCAAGTTGTGGAGCAGCGGCACATCATCGACGACTTGTCCAAGGTCTTCAGGCAGGCGACTCGGTGCACGTACGGCAGCGCCGCGCTCGCTCGCTGTCGCCAGGAAACCTTTTCCGTCCAAAGCTTGGCCGGCGGCCGCCATCCAAAAAATTGGCCCCTTAAATTCCGACCTTTCAAGCAGGAGCATTGTGTGCACGCGTTTGAACACGCTTTAGACTTGTTTTGCCGTTTTCAGCAGCTCAAAGCTCCCGTTTTGTCAGCGCCTTTGCCACTCGCTGTGCGCTGAAAACGACGGACTTGCCCGGCTGCTCAGCCCGTCAACCATGAGCCGCGAGCGCGACGTCATTGTCCGTAGGCAGCTAGTGGCAAAATGCACCCTGTTAGAGTTGCGCTCGCTCCAACTTATTTTGCAAGAACCACACGGGAGACAAGTAAGTTCTTTTGGACACCTGCAGGTGGAGAGTCCATCCGTTGTACGAATGAAGTCTGACTCTCGGCTCCTGCACGAGCATTTTAATTAAGAGAAACAGGGTGGGTGTAAGAGTGGATTGAATAGAGGAAGCCCTTGACCTCTAGTCAAAACATAGCAAGGGGTGTTTTACAACTTTGTGTAGGAAGGGATAAGCGATAGGGATAAATAAGGGATAAATAATATTATTTATTACAGGTCGCAGTCAAAGTCAAAGCAACACAATGATACGATAAAGATAATCTGGAAAACCCTGACACACCCTGTAGTTGTCACTTTTGGAAAAGACGAGCGTCCCTCCAATCATCGCCGGTGACGTGTTTTTCAGGCTCTGGAGACAGGAGCTCATGTCAGAAATGTCATTGTGAGTCGCGTTTGTTTCTGCGCCGGAGCCGTTCGTTCCCTTTGCATCCAAAGAATCTGAAAGGCGGATTATTTGTGTCGACAGGAGAGAGATTTGCTGCTACGATACCGACGTCGAGAATCTCTGAGGAGGAACAAAGCGTGAGGTCCTGCAAGGTGAGTCTGTTTGTTTGCGGCTGCTTGGTGTTGCGCAAGATGAAATGGCCTTTTTCTCGCTATCGTTCCTCTCGTCGATTCATCGTGAGGTGTCGCTTCAGTTTGTTCAGAGAGATGTTTGCTTCCGCGCCCGCAGGTCATCGAAACATTTTACGGCTACGACGAAGACGTGTTGGTGGACTCGGACGGATCGTCCTTGTCTTTTCACACCGACAGAACCCCCGACACGGAACCCGAAGAGGTAGCCCGCCATTTCTGCCAGCGTATTGGCACCAAACATTCCTCTTCAGCCTGGAATCGGACTCGTCTTTGCGTCGCGGGTGCTTTGTCGCCGGTCTGACTGATTCTGGTACTAGTGCTGTGTTGCATTGGTGTGTGCATGAAGAGGCGGAGCTTCGCTACCGCCAGCTGACGCAAGAATATCAAGCGCTGCAACGAGCCTACGCTCTGCTAGCCCAGACCAGCGAAGGGGACTACGACGCCGAGAAGGAGATCAAGGTGGCGCCCCTTCCCGCAACCCCCGGCCGGGTCGCAGCCTCCCCGTTCTCACCCAGCCTCGGGTGTTCTCTGGTCTGAAAGGAGGAGGAGGAGCCTCCCTCCTCCTCCTTTCAGACCAGAGAAAAGCTGATGGTAGAAATGGGTCACTATCAAAGCAGAGTAGCAGATCTGGAGTCAGCGCTGAAGCAACAAGGACAGGTAAGCTCATCAATGAGCACACCTTTTTCTCAGACAAAATAGCTACATTCTTCAGTCACTCATCCGTCTGGCATTACTGGACCAACCCCCCCCCCCCCCCCCGAACGTGGCTGGGAAAATGCGGAGAAAAGCAAATGTCATTTTCCAGTCAACCAAAGAATTTGTGGATGAAAATGACACAACATTCCAAAGCTGTCCACGCGTTTGTCTCTTCTAGAATGTCAAGTGGGTGGAGGAGAAGCAGCTGCTGCGTCAGACCAATCAGCAGTTGGCCGAAAAGGTGACGGAAAGAAAGGCGCTGGGCGGAGTCGCTTGGCGTCACACCTGTCGGGAAGCCCCGCAGATGAGGTCTGACTGTCTTTTCAGGTCAGGCGGATGGAGGCGGAAGAAGCGCGTCTGAAAGAGCACATCCAGGATATCCGAGACCAAAACGAACTGCTTGAGTTCCGCATCCTGGAGCTGGAGGTGGGAAGACTCGCACAAGCGTGTTGAGGCCAGAGATGTGACGGACGGACGGACGGACGGACGGATGCATGCCTCTGCCTTTCAGGAGAGGGAGTGGCGCTCCCCCGTCTTGAAGTTTCTGCAAGTCCGTTTCCCAGACGGCCTCAGCCCTTTGCAGATCTACTGCGAGGCCGAGGGCGTGAGCGTAGGTAAGGCGTCCCTCGCAACCCTAACCTTAACCCGAGGTCCCAGAACACCTTACATTGCTCCTTGCGCCTTTCCCCCGGACATCGTCATCAGTGATCTGATGAAGAAGCTGGACATCCTGGGCTATAACGCCGTAAGTGTATGTCGAACTCCTTATGTTCGCACTCCACGAGACTCGGCGGCTCAAATGTGACTTTTGGAAGGCTTTGCGCTGAAAGAAGCTTGTTGACGCTGTGCCTTTGGGCTCTTGCAGAATCTCACCAACGAGGAGCAGGTGGTCGTGATTCACGCCAGGACCCTTCTCACCCTAGCCGAGAAGGTAACGCGCACGTCCACGCACGCTCTCGCATTCTGCTTATGTGACAGCAGCCTTTCCTCAGTGGTTAGAATACATCAAAGTGACCAAGTCAGCACTTCAACAGAAGATGTTGGACATTGAAAGTGAGAAGGTAGACAGACACGCGACATCAGCCAAGGGGAACTCCGGCAATGTGCCCCAACAATTCTGACCTTGAGCTGTGCTAGGATATGTTCTGCAAGCAGAAGGGCTACCTGGATGAAGAGTTGGACTTCAGGAAGTGTTCCATGGACCAGGCTCATAAGGTAAGCCGCCCTCAAATCTCCCGCCGGACCACTGATGGACGAGGATTGCGGCCCAGAGGATCCTGGAGCTGGAGGCCATGTTGTACGAGGCGCTACCGCAGCGGGACTGCCCCGCCACGGACGGCGAAAAAGCCAGCCACGCTGGCGTGAATGACGTGCTGACGGCGGATCAGAGAGAAGAGCTTAGGAGCGCCGTGGACCAATGGAAGCGAGCCCTGATGTGCGAGTTGAGGGAGCGCGACGCTTGCATCCTCCAAGAGAGAATGGATCTGCTGCACAGCGCGCAACAGGTAAGGGCCCAAAGCCAGCCCGGCACTTACTTGCACGCTTACTGGCTTTTGAATGCCACTTTCCATTTGTCCGTCCTAGAGGAACAAAGAGCTGAAAGAATTCATCGAAGCTCAGAAGAGACAAATCAAACAATTGGAGGAGAAGTTTCTGTTTCTCTTTCTATTCTTCTCCTTGGCCTTCATTCTGTGGCCCTAACACCAGCTGGTGAGTGAGCTCCAGCGGCACCGCACTCGACACCTCCGATACACTGCCAGCCGGTCTCAGACGTTGGCAGACGCTCCGATGCCAACGTATACCCCCCGCCACGGTGACAGAGGCACCGCGTCACACCGGCGCTCATCCAATCAGAAGGCAGGAAAAGCAAATTCACATGCAGGGCACTTTTGAACCAGAAGAGAGCGCCACAAAAAACGGTTGTTGCCCCAAACGCGCACTAAAAAGGGTCAGAATAACAAGAGTCCCACTGGCCAGCCGGGGCCACCCGTCCAGCTGTTTCTTCAGGGGGGAAAAAAATTGGAGTCACCGGTGAGTACATTTTGCATTTAGCTCTGCTTTTCTGCTTCTGTCTTCAAGTGTGTGGCATCCTGCGATCAAAGATTCAGCCAACCCCAAAGCGGTTGACCTCAACGTCCCACCACCATGCCTACCAGAGCAGGTGACGTGATGCTTTGGACATCCTTCCGTCTCAGATGCCCAAAAGTACTCTTTGCCACATCTGCGGCAATACGGTGTCTTTTCAAAGGTGCAAATAAATCCAGCGTGGGCGGAACACGCACGTCTTCGTTTTTTCCCGCTTTGTTTGTGTGACAGCTGTTGTGAAAATTTTATACAAATAAAGTTGTATAGTACAGGTTTGGCCAAGCCGCAACTCCCGAACCGCATGCGGCTCTTTTATGTTCATATCAACATTTGTGTGTGTGTGTGTGTGGGGGGGGGGGGGGGGGGGGTTGTGCGTGTTGGCTTCACTTGAGTTCAATTTGGTATTTTGGTCAAAAGCGCATGTGGTGAAATTCCACAAAGTAGGATGGGCAAACACATTTCTTTAAACTATGAGTGTCAATTGGGCTCTCGAAATGGCAGGGAAAAGATGCACAGCAAAACGAAAATACATAGAGGAACACAGGACGTTTTAATCAGAGTGGGAAAGTTTCTATTTTTTGTTGAACGTGATGGCAAACCATTCTGCCTGATATGTCAGACCTCAGCGCATTTCAAAGATTCAAATCTTCAGCGCCATGCACTTCAGCTCACTCCATGCTAACATTGATCAGGCGTCGAACCCGCATCATCATGCTTAAGAGGTGGCCATGCTAACCAGTGCGCCATTATGTCAACGCATAATAACTAAGTCTACTGGTCAAAACAGCGGTTACTATATGACGTCGCTACGTCGTGGTCACGTGACGCAGACAAGACGTCAATGGACGTGGGCAGAGTTAACTTGTTTAAAAGGGAGTAGGCAGAAGAAATATTTAATTTATTTAAATCTATTTTGAGTGCACACCATTATGCCAATGCATAACAACTGTAAATCTACTAAATAAAACAGCGGTTGCTATATGACATCTGCCACGTCGTGGTCACGTGACATACGTGACGTCGATGGGCGTAACTTTCGCCGGAATTCAAATCCGCGGGGAGAGTTAACTTGTTTAAAAGAGAGTGGGCAGAAGAATTATTTAATTTATTTAAATCTATTTGGTGTGTGCGCCATTATGTCAATGCATAACAACTGTAAGTCTACTAAACAAAACAGCGGTTGCTATATGACGTCTGCCACGTCGTGGTCACGTGACGCGGACGTGACGTCGACGCCTACTTTACATCCCACCGATCACAGGACCCCTCGGCTGCATAACCGTGCCCCCTTCCCAACCAATCGGATTTGCTATACGCGAAAACGACGCCAATGGAAAGAGCTTCCGCCCAAATTTAAATCCGTGGGCGTGGCTCGCAGCAGGAAGTAGGAAAATGGCGGCGATGTTGACAAAGACACAGCGGATGGTAACATACGACTAACAAGAGAAATATTTTTATTTTCTGCTTGCAACTGGACCGTCCAGAGCGTACACGGTAAGTACAACTCATCGTTTTTAAAAAGAAGTACTTTTGTTGCCCTGAAAAGCGAGTGAGCGTGGCGTTTGTGGGGGACGTCGAATTTCGACGATTCTTTCTGGTCAACGGTTGTAAATGATTGTGTTGATTAAAAAAGAAAACTTGATGTAACTCTACTTTTAACTGCCGTTTCAGATAGATTTGGAATTGCATCACATCCAATTTTGCCTAGAGCGTACACGGTAAGTAACACTCGTTGTGTTTAAGGAGATTTACGTTTGTAATAGCAGAAGTGTAGCCGCGTTGCGTTGTACGTGTGAATGTTGGTCCGGGCGAAATGTTAATGTTTAATTTCATTCCTTTAGGTTCCACGGTGTTTGTTGGCTGCAAGTTTTCCACTGCAAGAAGAGGCTCATATCATTGACCAGGAGCGAGCTACAATGGTGAGTAGCCATAACATTTATGTTAAACACTTCCTATTTCATGTCTAACAGTACTTGATTTAACAAATAACCATAAATAAATACAGTGTGGGCACTGAAGTTAACATATGTGATTATACTGCCTAATCTGTCACCGAGTAGATTGTTGCAAAGTAATATAAGATCCAAAGTTGTAATTCAGAATAGTTTTCAAAAGAAGGCCATTAGAATTATATACAAGTCTGATTACCCTGAACAAGCTATTAATTAAATCACAAATTCTTCAATTCAAAGATTTGGTAGATTATCAGACAAATAATGTATAACAGTAATTGATTTAACACATCACGATAAGTAGATTGAGTGTGGGCACTCTCAAGTTAACATATGTGATTATACTGCCTAATCTGTTACAGAGTATGTTGTTGCCAAGTAATGTAGAATAGATCCAAAGTAGTAATCCAGAATAGTTTTGAAGAGGCCATTAGAATGATAAACAAATCTGATTACCTTGAACATAATAACAAGCTAAGTGTTTAATATGTCCTATGAAGTCAAAATTGGGCACCATCATGTGGTGAAATTTGGAATTGCATCACATCCAATTTTGCCTGTGAACAAACAGATTACATAAATCTTAGTTTTGAATAAGCCACTCCTTCTCAAACAAGTAAACTCTGCCCATTTTGCGCAGTAGATGTTCTGTTAATATCTAGTATTTATACAAAGTCATAATTTAAATTGCTTTCAACCTTCATTCATCGGTTCAACCAACATTACTCGCTCTTATTACCAACTTGTATTGATTTAACTAAGCGTTTAATACTTCCTATCAGGTCTCAAATCGAGATTTGGCAAAATACAATTTCAGCAAATCCAATTTTGCCAGGGAACAAAAATAGATTAAATAAACTAAATAAGTCCTCTTCCCATTAAATAAATCAGAAAAGTCTGTCTTGTAACCAGTCCTCTTCAAACAAGTAAAGTCTGCCCATTTTGTGCCGTAGATTTTGTGTCTATGCCTAGTATTTAAACAAAATCATAATTTAAACGACTTCTTTCCTTCATTCACTTTGGAAATTTGGAATTGCAGCAAATCGAATTTTGGCAGGGAACAAAAATAGATCAATTAAACTAAATAAGTCTTCTTCCCATTAAATAAATTAAAAAAGTCTGTCTTGTAACCAGTCCTTTTCAAACAAGTAAAGTCTGCCCATTTTGTGCCGTCGATTTTGTGTTAATGCCTAGTATTTATACAAAATCATAATTTAAAGGACTTCATTCCTTCATTCACTTTGGAAATTTGGAATTGCAGCACATCAAATTTTGCCTGGGAAGAAAAGTAGATTAAATAAATTTAATAAGTCTTACTACTTCCCATTAAATAAATTAAATACGTCTTACTTGTTCCCACTCCTTTTCAAAACAGTAGTTTAAAACGAGGGCCCTTCACTCAATCTTTAACCTCAACCCCGCACGTTGTGTTGTATCTGTGAATGTTGGTTGTGGCCAAATGATAGTTTTCTTTCATTCGTTTAGGTTCCAAGAAAACTTGATGTAACTCTACTTTTAACTGCCGTTTCAGATAAGCGGGTATTACGTCGCAGTCATGTGCCGCGGATATGACGTAATTGCCCGAACCTCCGATTCAAATCTGTTGGCGCGATGGCCGTGAGCCACTGAGCAGCGACGATTATCAACAGAAATATCTTTATTTTCTGCTTGCAACTGGACCGTCTAGAGCGTACACGGTAAGTAACACTCATTGTGTTTAAGGAGATTTACGTTTGTAATAGCAGAAGTGTAGCCGCGTTGCGTTGTACGTGTGAAAATTGGTCGAGGCGAAATGTTAATGTTTAATTTCATTCCTTTAGGTTCCACGGTGTTTGTTGGCTGCAAGTTTTCCACTGCAAGAAGAGGCTCGTATCATTGACCAGGAGCGAGCTACAATGGTGAGTAGCCATAACATTTATGTTAAACACTTCCTATTTCATGTCTAACAGTACTTGATTTAACAAATAACCATAAATAAATACAGTGTGGGCACTGAAGTTAACATATGTGATTATACTGCCTAATCTGTCACGGAGTAGATTGTTGCAAAGTAATATAAGATCCAAAGTTATAATTCAGAATAGTTTTCAAAAGAAGGCCATTAGAATTATATACAAGTCTGATTACCCTGAACAAGCTATTAATTAAATCACAAATTCTTCAATTCAAAGATTTGGTAGATTATCAGACAAATAATGTCTAACAGTAATTGATTTAACACATCACGATAAGTAGATTGAGTGTGGGCACTCTCAAGTTAACAGATATGATTATACTGCCTAATCTGTTACAGAGTATGTTGTTGCCAAGTAATGTAGAATAGATCCAAAGTAGTAATCCAGAATAGTTTTGAAGAGGCCATTAGAATAATAAACAAATCTGATTACCTTGAACATAATAACAAGCTAAGTGTTTAATATGTCCTATGAAGTCAAAATTGGGCACCATCATGTGGTGAAATTTGGAATTGCATCACATCCAATTTTGCCTGGGAACAAACAGATTAAATAAATCTTAGTTTTGAATAAGCCACTCCTTCTCAAACAAGTAAACTCTGCCCATTTCGCGCAGTAGATGTTCTGTTAATATCTAGTATTTATACAAAGTCATAATTTAAATTGCTTTCAACCTTCATTCATCGGTTCAACCAACATTACTCGCTCTTATTACCAACTTGTATTGATTTAACTAAGCGTTTAATACTTCCTATCAGGTCTCAAGGCAAGATTTGGCAAAATACAATTTCAGCAAATCCAATTTTGCCAGGGAACAAAAATAGATTAAATAAACTAAATAAGTCTTCTTTCCATTAAATAAATCAGAAAAGTCTGTCTTGTAACCAGTCCTCTTCAAACAAGTAAAGTCTGCCCATTTTGTGCCGTAGATTTTGTGTCTATGCCTAGTATTTAAACAAAATCATAATTTAAACGACTTCTTTCCTTCATTCACTTTGGAAATTTGGAATTGCAGCAAATCGAATTTTGCCAGGGAACAAAAATAGATCAATTAAACTAAATAAGTCTTCTTCCCATTAAATAAATTAAAAAAGTCTGTCTTGTAACCAGTCCTTTTCAAACAAGTAAAGTCTGCCCATTTTGTGCCGTCGATTTTGTGTTAATGCCTAGTATTTATACAAAATCATAATTTAAAGGACTTCATTCCTTCATTCACTTTGGAAATTTGGAATTGCAGCACATCAAATTTTGCCTGGGAAGAAAAGTAGATTAAATAAATTTAATAAGTCTTACTACTTCCCATTAAATAAATTAAATACGTCTTACTTGTTCCCACTCCTTTTCAAAAAAGTAGTTTAAAACGAGGTCCCTTCACTCAACCTTTAACCCTATTTATTCACCTTCTAGGCTAAGTGTTAAAGGCTAAGTGTTAAAGGCTAAGTGTTAAAGGCTAAGTGTTAAAGGCTAAGTGTTAGAGGCTAAGTGCCAGAGGCTAGGCGCCAGAGGCGAGTTTTTGTGGGCTGAAGTTTTAGTGGGGTTAGTGTGAATACAATCCAAAAGAATACAACAGAATACAATACAATAGAATATAATACATAGATTAAATTATATAGCTCTTACTACTTCCCATTAAATAAATTAAATACGTCTTACTTGTTCCCAATCCTTTTCAAAAAAGTAGTTTAAAACGAGGGCCCTTCACTCAACCTTTAACCTCAACCCCGCACGTCACATTGTGTTGTATCTGTGAATGTTGGTTGTGGCCAAATGATAGTTTTCTTTCATTTGTTTAGGTTCCACGGTGTTTGTTGGCTATGTTTTCCACTGTCAGAAGGATGAAAATACAAAGTACAACGCTTGGACGTGGGCGAAGGCGTCACCGGTGAGTCCTTCCTTCCTATTTATTTACCTTCTAGATGCTAGAGGCTAAGTGTTAGAGGCTAAGTGTTAGAGGCTAAGTGTTAAACACAATACGAACAACACAACGATACTGCACTGAACAACACGATACCGCACTGAGAAACACGATACCGCACTGAACAACACGATACCGCACTGAACAACACCATGCCGCACTGAACACCATGCCACACTGAACAACACCATCCCGCACTGAACAACACCATGCCGCACTAAACAACACCATGCCGCACTGAACAACACCATGCCGCACAGAATAACACAATACCGCACAGAACAACACAATACCGCACAAACAGTTTTAGATAATATTACGTCGCAGTCATGTGACGCGGACATGACGTCAATAGGCGGAACTCACGGCAAAATTATAATCCGTGGGCGTGGCTTGCAACAGGAAGTAGGAAAGCGGCAATTCTGGCAAACAAGACACAGCGGTTAGTAACACGATGACTAACAAGGCAAATATTTTTGTTTTCAGCTTGCAACTTGACCGTCTAGAGCGTACAAGGTAATTACAACTGTTTTTTTTTAGCCCTGAAAAGCGAGGGAGTGTGGCGTTTGGGAGGAATGTCGAACTCGGCGTCTGCTTCCAGCCACAGACGCCAAATTTCGACGATTATTTCGACTGGTCAACGGTTGTAAATTATTGCGTTGACTAAAAACTTTATTTAACTCTACTCTTAACTTTGCCGTTTCAGATATGCGGGTATTACACCGCGGAAATGACGTCAATAGGCTGAACTCTCGCCAAAATTCAAATCTGTGGGCGCAATGGCCTTGAGCGAGACACCGGATACAAACACGACGATTATCAACAGAAATATCTTTATTTTCTGCTTGCAAGTGGACCGTCTAGAGCGTACACGGTAAGTACAACTCATTGTGTTTAAAAAGATTTACGTTTGTGTAGTTTGCGTTGCGTTGTATCTGTGAATGTTGGTTGAGGCTAAATGTTAATGTTTAATTTCATTCCTTTAGGTTCCACGGTGTTTGTTGGCTGTATGTTTTCCACTGCAAGAAGAGGCTCGTATCATTGACCAGCAGGAGCTACAATGGTGAGTACCCCTTTCGTCTTCCATTTATGTTAAACACTTCCTATTTCATGTCTAACAGTACTCGATTTAACAAATAACCATAAATAAATACAGTGTGGGCAGTCACGTTAACATATGTGATTATCCTGCCTAATATGTTTATCACAAATATGTCACTAATCACTAATATGTTTATTTGTTTATCACAACACCTTTGGACCTTCAGCAATCGATTATTTCCCTTCATCTACATAGAGACAGAACGATGGTGTCTTAAACATCTCATTCATTTCACCAAATAACTTCACGCAGGTGGATAACGGCCGTCTCGGTCACGCTATGTTGCGTGATGCAGTTTTGAAGAACCAAATGCATTTATTCAATGAATAAGTCAAGCTAGTTCTATGTTTATGATGTTGTAAGTTACGGTACCGATTGAAGTTGAGTTCGAAGCCAGTGGAAAACAGCGCTGCGTTTGTGCTCTCCAGGTACAAATGTTGTGATCTCTGACTGACGACCGGGCGAGACTCGAGTAAGAGATGTCCAAACGAGCTCCGGCAGGGCGGGCCAAGGCGGAGCGAACGGACGCCCTTCAGGCCGCCAATGACGAGCTGAGAACCAAACTGATGGACGTCCAGTTAGAACTTCAGCAGGAGAAGAACAAGGTGAAAACCTCAACAGACAGACACTGCCTGCCTCCCTGCCTGCCTCCCTGCCTGCCTCCCTCCCTCCCAGTTTTCCCGATGTAGATTAGACATGCGTGTGCCATGACTGTGTCAGCCTACATCAACAAATGCACCAAGGACGTCAGCACCACTAAGAATGTCATCACCCGGGGCAACCAACGACCCTGGATGACTGAGGAGGTACGTCAAACGCTACGAGCGCGGAACTCTGCCTTCAAGTCTGGCGACAAGGAGACACTGAGGACAGCGAGAGCCAACTTGAACCGTGCCATCAGGATAGCGAAGCGAGACCGCAGTCGAAAATTTCAGGATCGTTTCCACGACGTCAAAAACATCAGGAGTATGTGGCAAGGCATACGGGCGATTACAGACTACAACTCACCCTCCCCCCCCCCGGTGGGTGTAGTTGATGCTGACTTTCTAAATGGTCTAAATAACTTCTTTGGGAGGTTCGAGGCACTAAACGGCACTCCAGCAGTTAAAACTGTCCCCCATCAGGAAGAGGAGGTACTCTGCCTTGACTCCGCCGATGTGTTGAAGACCCTGAGGAGAGTCAACCCCTGTAAGGCCCCTGGCCCCGACAACATTCCTGGGCGTGTGTTCAGGGAATGTGCAAGTCATCTGGCTGGGGTCATCACAGACATTTTTAACACCTCGCTGGGCCAAGCCACAGTGCCGGCGTGCTTTAAGACTGCCTCCATCATTCCGGTGCCGAAGAAACCTCAAATCACTTCATTTAATGATTACCGGCCTGTTGCACTGACTCCGGTTATGATGAAGTGCTTCGAAAGGCTGCTTAAAGGTCACATCGTTTCCAGACTCCCCCTATTATTTGACCCGTTCCAGTTTGCCGACCGGCAAAACCGCTCCACTCAGGACGCCATCTCCTCCGTTCTTCACCTGAGCCTGGCTCACCTGGAGGAGAAGAACACCCATGTGCGGAGGCTGTTCCTGGACTTCAGCTCAGCGTTTAACACCATCATCCCACAGCATCTGGTAGGAAAATTGGAACACCTGGGCTTCAACACCCCCCTTCGCAACTGGCTGCTAGACTTCCTCACCAACAGACCTCAGTCAGTCCGGGTCGGACAGAACACCTCTGATGTCATCACCCTCAGCACAGGCTCCCTTCAGGGCTGCGTCCTGAGCCCCCTGCTGTGCACCCTGATGACACACGACTGCGTCCTCAGGTTCACCACCAATCACATCGTGAAGTCAGCAGACGACACAACGGTGGTGGGGCTCATCAGAGACAACAACGACCTGGACTACAGAGAGGAGGTGGAGCAGCTGGTGGGCTGGTGCAGAGAAAACAGCCTGATCCTGAATGAGGAGAAGATGAAGGAGATCATCGTCGACTTCAGGAAAAAACAGCCTCACCACGCTCCACTGATCATCAACAGCTCAGCTGTGGAGGTGGTCAGCACCACCAAATTCCTGGGGGTCCACATCACAGAAGACCTCACCTGGACTATGAACACTACGGCACTGGTCAAGAGGGCACAGAAGCGCTTGTACTTCCTGCGGAGGATGAGGAGAGCCCACCTGCCCCCACCCATCATGAGGACGTTCTACAGGAGCACCATAGAGAGCATTCTGACAAGCTGTCTCTCTGTGTGGTGTGGAGGCTGCACCGCCTCCGATTGGAAGAACGTGAGGAGAGTGGTGAGGACAGCAGAGAGGATCATAGGGGCTCCTCTTCCCTCCATTCAGGACATTTCATCTCAGCGCTGCATGTCCCGTGCCCGTAACATCATCAATGACCCATCACACCCCCACCATGGACTGTTCTCCCTGCTGCCCTCTGGGAAGAGGTTTGCAGCATCCGCTGCAGGTCCACCAGGTTCTGCAACAGCTTTTTCCCTGCTGTCATCAGACTGTTGAACACTAGAACTGTTGAGCTCTAAACTGAACTCTGCATCACACATTCACAGAACTGTACTTTATGACACTACGGACCTCTATCTTGCACTATCTCGCACTACCAACTTTACTGAACTTGTATAAACCCTTTAAATAGAAGTTTAATACATGGTTTAGCATTCCTCTGCACACTCTTGAATACTGTTTTGCCTACTTGCACTATTGCATAATTATCACTGCTGCACTTTATACTTATTTTTAATATATATATATATATATATATATAGTATATGTATATATATATATTTTCATAGGATATGTTACTTCTATTCAACTGCAATATCACTACTTTGTTGTAAGACGTATGCAACGGAATTTCGTTTTGTATGCACCATGTGCAGACAAGATGACAATAAAGTTTGTCTAAGTCTAAGTCTAAGTCATGTCAGGTCAGCTGTCTGGAGAGAGAGAGAAGTCAGGACCTGCGGGCGGAGCACCACCGTGCCACCGCCGCCATGACGGAACTCAAAAGCAAACTCCATGAGGAGAAGCAGAAAGAGTTAGCCATTACCAGGGAGACATTACTGCGGCAGCATGAAATGGAGCTGATGAGAGTGATCAAAATCAAAGATGGAGAGATCCAGCGACTGAATGCCTTGGTCCTCAGCCTGAGGGACGGCTCCATGGACAAGGTGATCCGCTCTATCCGTGTCTGACTATCCGCACGCCACGTCGGGCTTCGATGCGGCCGCTACCGTATTGTGTAGCTTGTCCCCAGTAAGCGTCGCGGCGCTCCGTTGCGGTCTCAACGGCCCGGTGTGGCGCAATGTCTGCTCAGGTGAGGAGGGGGGGCGCTTTGCTGGCGGAGGTGGAGGAGACGCGGCGGTGTCGGGAGACCGAGCGGTGTCGCCTCCACCAGGAGCGCGGAAGAAGCCCTGGCAGCGGCCCAGCAGGCCTGGCAGTCCCGAGCGGCCGAGCTCCGATCGGCTCATCACCAGCATCGGGAGGAGCTGAGCCGAACCAAGAGAGACTGCGAGAGGGAGATCCGCCGACTGGTAGGACTGATCAGATGCGCGGTGCGTGGCTATGTTCCCAATTTCGTTGTATACCTGCAGTGCAATGACACCTAAGGCATTCTATTCTATTCTATTTCACAAGAAGAAAATGTCCGGTTGCTCGCTTCGCTTTTGTCACAGCAAAGGTGTTCTAGTCGATTCAAGAAAAAAATTGGCCGGTTGCTCTCTTTGTTTTTGTCACAATTCTGGCAAATGAGTTTGCCCGCCTGCCTGAGCGCTCCCCGTTTGTACATCCAGACGGATGAGATCAAGCTGAAAGACAGAGCGGTTAGTGTTTTGGATGAAGCCCTGGGGCCGGCCACGTCCACCGCCTTCAGCTGCAGACTCAGGCTGCCGAGCAGCAGATCGCTGCCCTGAGGGATTCCCAAAGGGCGGGCCTAAACTACCCTGGAAGTGGGGTCAACGCCGCTACTAGCGATCCTCTTCATTGCGTAAGCCACCTCATCACACACTTGCAGTACGCATGACTTAGTTCGTTGCTGGAGGAAGGTAGCACAAAAACAGTTTTGAACTTTGAACGAGTGCTTGTGTGTGTGTGTTGCGGGGCGTTTTCAGTCTCAGGAGGATCGGGACACGCGACGGTTTCATCTGAAAATCGCTGAGCTCAGCGCAGTCATCAGGAAACTGGAGGATGGAAACGCCCTGCTTTCTGAAGAGCGCAATGAACTGGTAATTTATTGACGGCACGCTTGAAGGTTTGCGCTACGTTTGATGCGCGCCATCCAGCGAGGCACCCATTGCGCTTGCTTATTAGTTGAGCGGCGCGGCGAGTCGGTTGCCTGGTAGATGTCTTTTATTGGGAGCCAAAGCCACGATTCCGTTCAAACCGATGCAAAAGGAATGGATGCGTTCTGGCCCGCGTGTTGTGCGTCTTTCACATCCCGCACTTCATGCTTGCAGCTAAAGCGACTGAGAGAAACAGAAAGCCAGTTTCTGCCACTCCTGTACAAAAACAAACGCCTGAGCAGGAAGAATGAAGAACTCTCGCTGGTGCTGTGTCGCCTTGAAAACAAAGTGCGCTTTGTCACCCAGGAGAACGAGGAGATGGCAAGCTTGGTAAGTCGACGCGGACAACGGCGGCGTGCCAACAGAGTCCACTGCATTTGTGTTCCACAGAGAAGGCCTAGTTCGCTCAATGACCTGGACCGCGGTTGCGGCCAGCAGGACGGTGAAATGGAGTTCCTTCAAGTTGTGGAGCAGCGGCACATCATCGACAACTTGTCCAAGGTCTTCAGGCAGGCGACTCGGTGCACGTACGGCAGCGCCGCGCTCGCTCGCTGTCGCCAGGAAACCTTTTCCGTCCAAAGCTTGGCCGGCGGCCGCCATCCAAAAAATTGGCCCCTTAAATTCCGACCTTTCAAGCAGGAGCATTGTGCGCACGCGTTTGAACACGCTTTAGACTTGTTTTGCCGTTTTCAGCAGCTCAAAGCTCCCGTTTTGTCAGCGCCTTTGCCACTCGCTGTGCGCTGAAAACGACAGACTTGCCCGGCTGCTCAGCCCGTCAACCATGAGCCGCGAGCGCGACGTCATTGTCCGTAGGCAGCTAGTGGCAAAATGCACCCTGTTAGAGTTGCGCTCGCTCCAACTTATTTTGCAAGAACCACACGGGAGACAAGTAAGTTCTTTTGGACACCTGCAGGTGGAGAGTCCATCCGTTGTACGAATGAAGTCTGACTCTCGGCTCCTGCACGAGCATTTTAATTAAGAGAAACAGGGTGGGTGTAAGAGTGGATTGAATAGAGGAAGCCCTTGACCTCTAGTCAAAACATAGCAAGGGGTGTTTTACAACTTTGTGTAGGAAGGGATAAGCGATAGGGATAAATAAGGGATAAATAATATTATTTATTACAGGTCGCAGTCAAAGTCAAAGCAACACAATGATACGATAAAGATAATCTGGAAAACCCTGACACACCCTGTAGTTGTCACTTTTGGAAAAGACGAGCGTCCCTCCAATCATCGCCGGTGACGTGTTTTTCAGGCTCTGGAGACAGGAGCTCATGTCAGAAATGTCATTGTGAGTCGCGTTTGTTTCTGCGCCGGAGCCGTTCGTTCCCTTTGCATCCAAAGAATCTCAAAGGCGGATTATTTGTGTCGACAGGAGAGAGATTTGCTGCTACGATACCGACGTCGAGAATCTCTGAGGAGGAACAAAGCGTGAGGTCCTGCAAGGTGAGTCTGTTTGTTTGCGGCTGCTTGGTGTTGCGCAAGATGAAATGGCCTTTTTCTCGCTATCGTTCCTCTCGTCGATTCATCGTGAGGTGTCGCTTCAGTTTGTTCAGAGAGATGTTTGCTTCCGCGCCCGCAGGTCATCGAAACATTTTACGGCTACGACGAAGACGTGTTGGTGGACTCGGACGGATCGTCCTTGTCTTTTCACACCGACAGAACCCCCGACACGGAACCCGAAGAGGTAGCCCGCCATTTCTGCCAGCGTATTGGCACCAAACATTCCTCTTCAGCCTGGAATCGGACTCGTCTTTGCGTCGCGGGTGCTTTGTCGCCGGTCTGACTGATTCTGGTACTAGTGCTGTGTTGCATTGGTGTGTGCATGAAGAGGCGGAGCTTCGCTACCGCCAGCTGACGCAAGAATATCAAGCGCTGCAACGAGCCTACGCTCTGCTAGCCCAGACCAGCGAAGGGGACTACGACGCCGAGAAGGAGATCAAGGTGGCGCCCCTTCCCGCAACCCCCGGCCGGGTCGCAGCCTCCCCGTTCTCACCCAGCCTCGGGTGTTCTCTGGTCTGAAAGGAGGAGGAGGAGCCTCCCTCCTCCTCCTTTCAGACCAGAGAAAAGCTGATGGTAGAAATGGGTCACTATCAAAGCAGAGTAGCAGATCTGGAGTCAGCGCTGAAGCAACAAGGACAGGTAAGCTCATCAATGAGCACACCTTTTTCTCAGACAAAATAGCTACATTCTTCAGTCACTCATCTGTCTGGCATTACTGGACCAACCCCCCCCCCCCCCCCGAACGTGGCTGGGAAAATGCGGAGAAAAGCAAATGTCATTTTCCAGTCAACCAAAGAATTTGTGGATGAAAATGACACAACATTCCAAAGCTGTCCACGCGTTTGTCTCTTCTAGAATGTCAAGTGGGTGGAGGAGAAGCAGCTGCTGCGTCAGAGCAATCAGCAGTTGGCCGAAAAGGTGACGGAAAGAAAGGCGCTGGGCGGAGTCGCTTGGCGTCACACCTGTCGGGAAGCCCCGCAGATGAGGTCTGACTGTCTTTTCAGGTCAGGCGGATGGAGGCGGAAGAAGCGCGTCTGAAAGAGCACATCCAGGATATCCGAGACCAAAACGAACTGCTTGAGTTCCGCATCCTGGAGCTGGAGGTGGGAAGACTCGCACAAGCGTGTTGAGGCCAGAGATGTGACGGACGGACGGACGGACGGACGGATGCATGCCTCTGCCTTTCAGGAGAGGGAGTGGCGCTCCCCCGTCTTGAAGTTTCTGCAAGTCCGTTTCCCAGACGGCCTCAGCCCTTTGCAGATCTACTGCGAGGCCGAGGGCGTGAGCGTAGGTAAGGCGTCCCTCGCAACCCTAACCTTAACCCGAGGTCCCAGAACACCTTACATTGCTCCTTGCGCCTTTCCCCCGGACATCGTCATCAGTGATCTGATGAAGAAGCTGGACATCCTGGGCTATAACGCCGTAAGTGTATGTCGAACTCCTTATGTTCGCACTCCACGAGACTCGGCGGCTCAAATGTGACTTTTGGAAGGCTTTGCGCTGAAAGAAGCTTGTTGACGCTGTGCCTTTGGGCTCTTGCAGAATCTCACCAACGAGGAGCAGGTGGTCGTGATTCACGCCAGGACCCTTCTCACCCTAGCCGAGAAGGTAACGCGCACGTCCACGCACGCTCTCGCATTCTGCTTATGTGACAGCAGCCTTTCCTCAGTGGTTAGAATACATCAAAGTGACCAAGTCAGCACTTCAACAGAAGATGTTGGACATTGAAAGTGAGAAGGTAGACAGACACGCGACATCAGCCAAGGGGAACTCCGGCAATGTGCCCCAACAATTCTGACCTTGAGCTGTGCTAGGATATGTTCTGCAAGCAGAAGGGCTACCTGGATGAAGAGTTGGACTTCAGGAAGTGTTCCATGGACCAGGCTCATAAGGTAAGCCGCCCTCAAATCTCCCGCCGGACCACTGATGGACGAGGATTGCGGCCCAGAGGATCCTGGAGCTGGAGGCCATGTTGTACGAGGCGCTACCGCAGCGGGACTGCCCCGCCACGGACGGCGAAAAAGCCAGCCACGCTGGCGTGAATGACGTGCTGACGGCGGATCAGAGAGAAGAGCTTAGGAGCGCCGTGGACCAATGGAAGCGAGCCCTGATGTGCGAGTTGAGGGAGCGCGACGCTTGCATCCTCCAAGAGAGAATGGATCTGCTGCACAGCACGCAACAGGTAAGGGCCCAAAGCCAGCCCGGCACTTACTTGCACGCTTACTGGCTTTTGAATGCCACTTTCCATTTGTCCGTCCTAGAGGAACAAAGAGCTGAAAGAATTCATCGAAGCTCAGAAGAGACAAATCAAACAATTGGAGGAGAAGTTTCTGTTTCTCTTTCTATTCTTCTCCTTGGCCTTCATTCTGTGGCCCTAACACCAGCTGGTGAGTGAGCTCCAGCGGCACCGCACTCGACACCTCCGATACACTGCCAGCCGGTCTCAGACGTTGGCAGACGCTCCGATGCCAACGTATACCCCCCGCCACGGTGACAGAGGCACCGCGTCACACCGGCGCTCATCCAATCAGAAGGCAGGAAAAGCAAATTCACATGCAGGGCACTTTTGAACCAGAAGAGAGCGCCACAAAAAACGGTTGTTGCCCCAAACGCGCACTAAAAAGGGTCAGAATAACAAGAGTCCCACTGGCCAGCCGGGGCCACCCGTCCAGCTGTTTCTTCAGGGGGGAAAAAAATTGGAGTCACCGGTGAGTACATTTTGCATTTAGCTCTGCTTTTCTGCTTCTGTCTTCAAGTGTGTGGCATCCTGCGATCAAAGATTCAGCCAACCCCAAAGCGGTTGACCTCAACGTCCCACCACCATGCGTACCAGAGCAGGTGACGTGATGCTTTGGACATCCTTCCGTCTCAGATGCCCAAAAGTACTCTTTGCCACATCTGCGGCAATACGGTGTCTTTTCAAAGGTGCAAATAAATCCAGCGTGGGCGGAACACGCACGTCTTCGGTTTTTCCCGCTTTGTTTGTGTGACAGCTGTTGTGAAAATTTTATACAAATAAAGTTGTATAGTACAGGTTTGGCCAAGCCGCAACTCCCGAACCGCATGCGGCTCTTTTATGTTCATATCAACATTTGTGTGTGTGTGTGTGTGTGTGTGTGTGGGGGGGGGTTGTGCGTGTTGGCTTCACTTGAGTTCAATTTGGTATTTTGGTCAAAAGCGCATGTGGTGAAATTCCACAAAGTAGGATGGGCAAACACATTTCTTTAAACTATGAGTGTCAATTGGGCTCTCGAAATGGCAGGGAAAAGATGCACAGCAAAACGAAAATACGTAGATGAACACAGGACGTTTTAATCAGAGTGGGAAAGTTTCTATTTTTTGTTGAACGTGATGGCAAACCATTCTGCCTGATATGTCAGACCTCAGCGCATTTCAAAGATTCAAATCTTCAGCGCCATGCGCTTCAGCTCACTCCATGCTAACATTGATCAGGCGTCGAACCCGCATCATCATGCTTAAGAGGTGGCCATGCTAACCAGTGCGCCATTATGTCAACGCATAATAACTAAGTCTACTGGTCAAAACAGCGGTTACTATATGACGTCGCTACGTCGTGGTCACGTGACGCAGACAAGACGTCAATGGACGTGGGCAGAGTTAACTTGTTTAAAAGGGAGTAGGCAGAAGAAATATTTAATTTATTTAAATCTATTTTGAGTGCACACCATTATGCCAATGCATAACAACTGTAAATCTACTAAATAAAACAGCGGTTGCTATATGACATCTGCCACGTCGTGGTCACGTGACATACGTGACGTCGATGGGCGTAACTTTCGCCGGAATTCAAATCCGCGGGGAGAGTTAACTTGTTTAAAAGAGAGTGGGCAGAAGAATTATTTAATTTATTTAAATCTATTTGGTGTGTGCGCCATTATGTCAATGCATAACAACTGTAAGTCTACTAAACAAAACAGCGGTTGCTATATGACGTCTGCCACGTCGTGGTCACGTGACGCGGACGTGACGTCGACGCCTACTTTACATCCCACCGATCACAGGACCCCTCGGCTGCATAACCGTGCCCCCTTCCCAACCAATCGGATTTGCTATACGCGAAAACGACGCCAATGGAAAGAGCTTCCGCCCAAATTTAAATCCGTGGGCGCGGCTCGCAGCAGGAAGTAGGAAAATGGCGGCGATGTTGACAAAGACACAGCGGATGGTAACATACGACTAACAAGAGAAATATTTTTATTTTCTGCTTGCAACTGGACCGTCCAGAGCGTACACGGTAAGTACAACTCATCGTTTTTAAAAAGAAGTACTTTTGTTGCCCTGAAAAGCGAGTGAGCGTGGCGTTTGTGGGGGACGTCGAATTTCGACGATTCTTTCTGGTCAACGGTTGTAAATGATTGTGTTGATTAAAAAAGAAAACTTGATGTAACTCTACTTTTAACTGCCGTTTCAGATAGATTTGGAATTGCATCACATCCAATTTTGCCTAGAGCGTACACGGTAAGTAACACTCGTTGTGTTTAAGGAGATTTACGTTTGTAATAGCAGAAGTGTAGCCGCGTTGCGTTGTACGTGTGAATGTTGGTCCGGGCGAAATGTTAATGTTTAATTTCATTCCTTTAGGTTCCACGGTGTTTGTTGGCTGCAAGTTTTCCACTGCAAGAAGAGGCTCATATCATTGACCAGGAGCGAGCTACAATGGTGAGTAGCCATAACATTTATGTTAAACACTTCCTATTTCATGTCTAACAGTACTTGATTTAACAAATAACCATAAATAAATACAGTGTGGGCACTGAAGTTAACATATGTGATTATACTGCCTAATCTGTCACCGAGTAGATTGTTGCAAAGTAATATAAGATCCAAAGTTGTAATTCAGAATAGTTTTCAAAAGAAGGCCATTAGAATTATATACAAGTCTGATTACCCTGAACAAGCTATTAATTAAATCACAAATTCTTCAATTCAAAGATTTGGTAGATTATCAGACAAATAATGTCTAACAGTAATTGATTTAACACATCACGATAAGTAGATTGAGTGTGGGCACTCTCAAATTAACAGATATGATTATACTGCCTAATCTGTTACAGAGTATGTTGTTGCCAAGTAATGTAGAATAGATCCAAAGTAGTAATCCAGAATAGTTTTGAAGAGGCCATTAGAATAATAAACAAATCTGATTACCTTGAACATAATAACAAGCTAAGTGTTTAATATGTCCTATGAAGTCAAAATTGGGCACCATCATGTGGTGAAATTTGGAATTGCATCACATCCAATTTTGCCTGGGAACAAACAGATTAAATAAATCTTAGTTTTGAATAAGCCACTCCTTCTCAAACAAGTAAACTCTGCCCATTTCGCGCAGTAGATGTTCTGTTAATATCTAGTATTTATACAAAGTCATAATTTAAATTGCTTTCAACCTTCATTCATCGGTTCAACCAACATTACTCGCTCTTATTACCAACTTGTATTGATTTAACTAAGCGTTTAATACTTCCTATCAGGTCTCAAGGCAAGATTTGGCAAAATACAATTTCAGCAAATCCAATTTTGCCAGGGAACAAAAATAGATTAAATAAACTAAATAAGTCTTCTTCCCATTAAATAAATCAGAAAAGTCTGTCTTGTAACCAGTCCTCTTCAAACAAGTAAAGTCTGCCCATTTTGTGCCGTAGATTTTGTGTCTATGCCTAGTATTTAAACAAAATCATAATTTAAACGACTTCTTTCCTTCATTCACTTTGGAAATTTGGAATTGCAGCAAATCGAATTTTGCCAGGGAACAAAAATAGATCAATTAAACTAAATAAGTCTTCTTCCCATTAAATAAATTAAAAAAGTCTGTCTTGTAACCAGTCCTTTTCAAACAAGTAAAGTCTGCCCATTTTGTGCCGTCGATTTTGTGTTAATGCCTAGTATTTATACAAAATCATAATTTAAAGGACTTCATTCCTTCATTCACTTTGGAAATTTGGAATTGCAGCACATCAAATTTTGCCTGGGAAGAAAAGTAGATTAAATAAATTTAATAAGTTTTACTACTTCCCATTAAATAAATTAAATACGTCTTACTTGTTCCCACTCCTTTTCAAAAAAGTAGTTTAAAACGAGGTCCCTTCACTCAACCTTTAACCCTATTTATTCACCTTCTAGGCTAAGTGTTAAAGGCTAAGTGTTAAAGGCTAAGTGTTAAAGGCTAAGTGTTAAAGGCTAAGTGTTAGAGGCTAAGTGCCAGAGGCTAGGCGCCAGAGGCGAGTTTTTGTGGGCTGAAGTTTTAGTGGGGTTAGTGTGAATACAATCCAAAAGAATACAACAGAATACAATACAATAGAATATAATACATAGATTAAATTATATAGCTCTTACTACTTCCCATTAAATAAATTAAATACGTCTTACTTGTTCCCAATCCTTTTCAAAAAAGTAGTTTAAAACGAGGGCCCTTCACTCAACCTTTAACCTCAACCCCGCACGTCACATTGTGTTGTATCTGTGAATGTTGGTTGTGGCCAAATGATAGTTTTCTTTCATTCGTTTAGGTTCCACGGTGTTTGTTGGCTATGTTTTCCACTGTCAGAAGGATGAAAATACAAAGTACAACGCTTGGACGTGGGCGAAGGCGTCACCGGTGAGTCCTTCCTTCCTATTTATTTACCTTCTAGATGCTAGAGGCTAAGTGTTAGAGGCTAAGTGTTAGAGGCTAAGTGTTAAACACAATACGAACAACACAACGATACTGCACTGAACAACACGATACCGCACTGAGAAACACGATACCGCACTGAACAACACGATACCGCACTGAACAACACCATGCCGCACTGAACACCATGCCACACTGAACAACACCATCCCGCACTGAACAACACCATGCCGCACTAAACAACACCATGCCGCACTGAACAACACCATGCCTCACTGAACGACACCATGCCGCACTGAAAGACACCATGCCGCACTGAACGACACCATGCCGCACTGAAAGACACCATCCCGCACTGAACACCATGCCGCACTGAACAACACCATCCTGCACTGAACAACACCATCCCGCACTGAACAACACCATGCCGCACTGAACAACATTATGCCGCACTGAACATTATGCCGCACTGAACAACACCATGCCGCACTGAACAACACGATCCCGCATTGAACACCATCCCGCACTGAACAACACCATGCCGCACTGAACAACACCATGCCGCACTGAACAACACTATGCCGCACTGAACAACACCATGCCGCACTGAACAACACCATTCCGCACTGAACAACACCATGCCGCACTGAACAACATTATGCTGCACTGAACAACACCATGCCGCACTGAACAACACCATGCCGCACTGAACAACACCATGCCGCACTGAACAACACCATGCCGCACTGAACAACACCATCCCGAACTGAACAACACCATGCCGCATTGAACAACACCATGCCGCACTGAACACCATCCTGCACTGAACAACACCATCCCGCACTGAACAACACCATGCCGCACTGAACAACACCATGCCGCACTGAACAACACCATGCCGCAATGAACAACACCATCCCGCACTGAACAACATTATGCCGCACTGAACAACATTATGCCGCACTGAACAACATTATGCCGCACTGAACAACATTATGCCGCACTGAACAACATTATGCCGCACTGAACAACACCATGCCGCACTGAACAACACCATGCCGCACTGAACAACACCATGCCGCACTGAACAACACCATGCCGCACTGAACAACACGATCCCGCATTGAACAACACCATGCCGCACTGAACAACACCATCCTGCACTGAACAACACCATCCCGCACTGAACAACACCATGCCGCACTGAACAACATTATGGCGCACTGAACAACATTATGCCGCACTGAACAACACCATGCCGCACTGAACAACACCATGCCGCACTGAACAACACCATGCCGCAATGAACACCATCCCGCACTGAACAACACCATGCCGCACTGAGCAACACCATGCCGCACTGAACAACAACATCCCGCACTGAACAACACCATGCCGCACTGAACAACACCATTCCGCACTGAACAACACCATGCCGCACTGAACAACATTACGCTGCACTGAACAACACCATGCCGCACTTAACAACACCATGCCGCACTGAACAACACCATGCCGCATTGAACAACACCATGCCGCATTGAACAACACCATGCCGCACTGAACAACACCATCCTGCACTGAACAACACCATGCCGCATTGAACAACACCATGCCGCACTGAACAACACCATCCTGCACTGAACAACACCATCCCGCACTGAACAACACCATCCCGCATTGAACAACACCATCCTGCACTGAACAACACCATGCCGCACTGAACAACACCATGCCGCACTGAACAACACCATTCCGCACTGAACAACACCATGCCGCACTGAACAACACCATCCTGCACTGAACAACACCATCCCGCACTGAACAACACCATGCCGCATTGAACAACACCATCCTGCACTGAACAACACCATCCTGCACTGAACAACACCATGCCGCACTGAACAACACCATGCCGCACTGAACAACACCATGCCGCACTGAACAACACCATGCCGCACTGAACATTATGCCGCACTGAACAACATTATGTCGCACTGAACAACACCATGCCGCACTGAACAACACCATGCCGCACTGAACAACATTATGCCGCACTGAAAAACACCATGCCGCACTGAACAACACCATCCCGCACTGAACAACACCATGCCGCATTGAACAACACCATGCCGCACTGAACAACACCATGCTGCACTGAACAACATTATGCTGCACTGAACAACACGATCCTGCATTGAACAACACCATGCCGCACTGAACAACACCATCCTGCACTGAACAACACCATCCTGCAATGAACAACACCACCCCGCACTGAACAACACGATCCCCCATTGAACAACACCATCCCGCACTGAACAACACCATGCCGCACTGAACAACACCATTCCGCACTGAACAACACCATGCCGCACTGAACAACACCATGCCGCACTGAACAACACCATGCCGCACTGAACAACACCATGCCGCACTGAACAACACCATGCCGCACTGAACAACATTATGCCGCACTGAACAACACCATGCCGCACTGAACAACACCATCCCGCACTGAACAACACCATGCCGCATTGAACAACACCATGCCGCACTGAACAACACCATCCTGCACTGAACAACACCATCCCGCACTAAACAACACCATGCCGCACTGAACAACACCATGCCGCACTGAACAACACCATGCCGCACTGAACAACACCATGCCGCACTGAACAACACCATGCCGCACTGAACAACATTATGCCGCACTGAACAACACCATGCCGCACTGAACAACACCATCCCGCACTGAACAACACCATGCCGCATTGAACAACACCATGCCGCACTGAAAAACACCATGCCGCACTGAACAACACCATCCCGCACTGAACAACACCATGCCGCATTGAACAACACCATGCCGCACTGAACAACACCATGCTGCACTGAACAACATTATGCTGCACTGAACAACACGATCCTGCATTGAACAACACCATGCCGCACTGAACAACACCATCCTGCACTGAACAACACCATCCTGCAATGAACAACACCACCCCGCACTGAACAACACGATCCCCCATTGAACAACACCATCCCGCACTGAACAACACCATGCCGCACTGAACAACACCATTCCGCACTGAACAACACCATGCCGCACTGAACAACACCATGCCGCACTGAACAACACCATGCCGCACTGAACAACACCATGCCGCACTGAACAACACCATGCCGCACTGAACAACATTATGCCGCACTGAACAACACCATGCCGCACTGAACAACACCATCCCGCACTGAACAACACCATGCCGCATTGAACAACACCATGCCGCACTGAACAACACCATCCTGCACTGAACAACACCATCCCGCACTAAACAACACCATGCCGCACTGAACAACACCATGCCGCACTGAACAACACCATGCCGCACTGAACAACACCATGCCGCACTGAACAACACCATGCCGCACTGAACAACATTATGCCGCACTGAACAACACCATGCCGCACTGAACAACACCATCCCGCACTGAACAACACCATGCCGCATTGAACAACACCATGCCGCACTGAACAACACCATCCTGCACTGAACAACACCATCCCGCACTAAACAACACCATGCCGCACTGAACAACATTATGGCGCACTGGACAACATTATGCCGCACTGAACAACACCATGCCGCACTGAACAACACCATGCCGCACTGAACAACACCATGCCGCACTGAACAACACCATGCCGCACTGAACAACATTATGCCGCACTGAACAACACCATGCCGCACTGAACAACACCATCCCGCACTGAACAACACCATGCCGCATTGAACAACACCATGCCGCACTGAACAACACCATCCTGCACTGAACAACACCATGCCGCACTGAACAACACCATGCCGCACTGAACAACACCATGCCGCACTGAACAACACCATGCCGCACTGAACAACACCATGCCGCACTGAACAACATTATGCCGCACTGAACAACACCATGCCGCACTGAACAACACCATCCCGCACTGAACAACACCATGCCGCATTGAACAACACCATGCCGCACTGAACAACACCATCCTGCACTGAACAACACCATCCCGCACTAAACAACACCATGCCGCACTGAACAACATTATGGCGCACTGGACAACATTATGCCGCACTGAACAACACCATGCCGCACTGAACAACACCATGCCGCACTGAACAACACCATGCCGCACTGAACAACACCATGCCGCACTGAACAACATTATGCCGCACTGAACAACACCATGCCGCACTGAACAACACCATGCCGCACTGAACAACACGATCCCGCATTGAACAACACCATCCTGCACTGAACAACACCATGCCGCACTGAACAACACCATGCCGCACTGAACAACACCATTCCGCACTGAACAACACCATGCCGCACTGAACAACACCATCCTGCACTGAACAACACCATCCCGCACTGAACAACACCATGCCGCATTGAACAACACCATGCCGCACTGAACAACACCATCCTGCACTGAACAACACCATGCCGCACTGAACAACACCATGCCGCACTGAACAACACTATGCCGCACTGAACAACATTATGCCGCACTGAACAACATTATGCCGCACTAAACAACATTATGTCGCACTGAACAACACCATGCCGCACTGAACAACACCATGCTGCACTGAACAACATTATGCCGCACTGAACAACACGATCCCGCATTGAACAACACCATCCCGCAGTGAACAACACCATGCCGCATTGAACAACACCATGCTGCACTGAACAACACCATGCTGCACTGAACAACATTATGCTGCACTGAACAACACGATCCTGCATTGAACAACACCATGCCGCACTGAACAACACCATCCTGCACTGAACAACACCTTTCCACACTGAACAACACCATGCCGCACTGAACAACATTATGCCGCACTGAACAACACCATGCCGCACTGAACAACACCATGCCGCACTGAACAACACCATGCCGCACTGAACAACACCATGCCGCAATGAACAACACCATCCCGCACTGAACAACACCATGCCGCATTGAACAACACCATGCCGCACTGAACAACACCATCCCGCACTGAACAACACCACCCCGCACTGAACAACACGATCCCGCATTGAACAACACCATCCCGGACTGAACAACACCATGCCGCACTGAACAACACCATTCCGCACTGAACAACACCATGCCGCACTGAACAACACCATGCCGCACTGAACAACACCATGCTGCACTGAACAACACCATGCCGCACTGAACAACATTATGCCGCACTGAACAACACCATGCCGCACTGAACAACACCATGCCGCACTGAACAACACCATGCCGCATTGAACAACACCATGCCGCACTGAACAACACCATCCTGCACTGAACAACACCATCCCGCACTGAACAACACCATGCCGCACTGAACAACATTATGGCGCACTGAACAACATTATGCCGCACTGAACAACACCATGCCGCACTGAACAACACCATGCCGCACTGAACAACACCATGCCGCACTGAACAACATTATGCCGCACTGAACAACATTATGCCGCACTGAACAACACCATGCCGCACTGAACAACACCATGCCGCACTGAACAACACCATGCCGCACTGAACAACACGACGTCGCACTGAACAACACGACGCCGCACAGAACAACACGACGCCGCACAGAATAACACAATGCCGCACAGAACAACACAATACCGCACAAACAGTTTTAGATAATATTACGTCGCAGTCATGTGACTTGGACATGACGTCAATAGGCGGAACTCACGGCAAAATTATAATCCGTGGGCGTGGCTTGCAACAGGAAGTAGGAAAGCGGCAATTCTGGCAAACAAGACACAGCGGTTAGTAACACGATGACTAACAAGGCAAATATTTTTGTTTTCAGCTTGCAACTTGACCGTCTAGAGCGTACAAGGTAATTACAACTGTTTTTTTTTTAGCCCTGAAAAGCGAGGGAGTGTGGCGTTTGGGAGGAATGTCGAACTCGGTGTCTGCTTCCAGCCACAGACGCCAAATTTCGACGATTGTTTCGACTGGTCAACGGTTGTAAATTATTGCGTTGACTAAAAACTTTATTTAACTCTACTCTTAACTTTGCCGTTTCAGATATGCGGGTATTACACCGCGGAAATGACGTCAATAGGCTGAACTCTCGCCAAAATTCAAATCTGTGGGCGCAATGGCCTTGAGCGAGACACCGGATACAAACACGACGATTATCAACAGAAATATCTTTATTTTCTGCTTGCAAGTGGACCGTCTAGAGCGTACACGGTAAGTACAACTCATTGTGTTTAAAAAGATTTACGTTTGTGTAGTTTGCGTTGCGTTGTATCTGTGAATGTTGGTTGAGGCTAAATGTTAATGTTTAATTTCATTCCTTTAGGTTCCACGGTGTTTGTTGGCTGTATGTTTTCCACTGCAAGAAAAGGCTCGTATCATTGACCAGCAGGAGCTACAATGGTGAGTACCCCTTTCGTCTTCCATTTATGTTAAACACTTCCTATTTCATGTCTAACAGTACTCGATTTAACAAATAACCATAAATAAATACAGTGTGGGCAGTCACGTTAACATATGTGATTATCCTGCCTAATATGTTTATCACAAATATGTCACTAATCACTAATATGTTTATTTGTTTATCACAACACCTTTGGACCTTCAGCAATCGATTATTTCCCTTCATCTACATAGAGACAGAACGATGGTGTCTTAAACATCTCATTCATTTCACCAAATAACTTCACGCAGGTGGATAACGGCCGTCTCGGTCACGCTATGTTGCGTGATGCAGTTTTGAAGAACCAAATGCATTTATTCAATGAATAAGTCAAGCTAGTTCTATGTTTATGATGTTGTAAATTACGGTACCGATTGAAGTTGAGTTCGAAGCCAGTGGAAAACAGCGCTGCGTTTGTGCTCTCCAGGTACAAATGTTGTGATCTCTGACTGACGACCGGGCGAGACTCGAGTAAGAGATGTCCAAACGAGCTCCGGCAGGGCGGGCCAAGGCGGAGCGAACGGACGCCCTTCAGGCCGCCAATGACGAGCTGAGAACCAAACTGATGGACGTCCAGTTAGAACTTCAGCAGGAGAAGAACAAGGTGAAAACCTCAACAGACAAACACTGCCTGCCTCCCTGCCTGCCTCCCTGCCTGCCTCCCTGCCTGCCTCCCTCCCTCCCAGTTTTCCCGATGTAGATTAGACATGCGTGTGCCATGACTGTGTCAGCCTACATCAACAAATGCACCAAGGACGTCAGCACCACTAAGAATGTCATCACCCGGGGCAACCAACGACCCTGGATGACTGAGGAGGTACGTCAAACGCTACGAGCGCGGAACTCTGCCTTCAAGTCTGGCGACAAGGAGACACTGAGGACAGCGAGAGCCAACTTGAACCGTGCCATCAGGATAGCGAAGCGAGACCGCAGTCGAAAATTTCAGGATCGTTTCCACGACGTCAAAAACATCAGGAGTATGTGGCAAGGCATACGGGCGATTACAGACTACAACTCACCCTCCCCCCCCCCGGTGGGTGTAGTTGATGCTGACTTTCTAAATGGTCTAAATAACTTCTTTGGGAGGTTCGAGGCACTAAACGGCACTCCAGCAGTTAAAACTGTCCCCCATCAGGAAGAGGAGGTACTCTGCCTTGACTCCGCCGATGTGTTGAAGACCCTGAGGAGAGTCAACCCCTGTAAGGCCCCTGGCCCCGACAACATTCCTGGGCGTGTGTTCAGGGAATGTGCAAGTCATCTGGCTGGGGTCATCACAGACATTTTTAACACCTCGCTGGGCCAAGCCACAGTGCCGGCGTGCTTTAAGACTGCCTCCATCATTCCGGTGCCGAAGAAACCTCAAATCACTTCATTTAATGATTACCGGCCTGTTGCACTGACTCCGGTTATGATGAAGTGCTTCGAAAGGCTGCTTAAAGGTCACATCGTTTCCAGACTCCCCCTATTATTTGACCCGTTCCAGTTTGCCGACCGGCAAAACCGCTCCACTCAGGACGCCATCTCCTCCGTTCTTCACCTGAGCCTGGCTCACCTGGAGGAGAAGAACACCCATGTGCGGAGGCTGTTCCTGGACTTCAGCTCAGCGTTTAACACCATCATCCCACAGCATCTGGTAGGAAAATTGGAACACCTGGGCTTCAACACCCCCCTTCGCAACTGGCTGCTAGACTTCCTCACCAACAGACCTCAGTCAGTCCGGGTCGGACAGAACACCTCTGATGTCATCACCCTCAGCACAGGCTCCCTTCAGGGCTGCGTCCTGAGCCCCCTGCTGTGCACCCTGATGACACACGACTGCGTCCTCAGGTTCACCACCAATCACATCGTGAAGTCAGCAGACGACACAACGGTGGTGGGGCTCATCAGAGACAACAACGACCTGGACTACAGAGAGGAGGTGGAGCAGCTGGTGGGCTGGTGCAGAGAAAACAGCCTGATCCTGAATGAGGAGAAGATGAAGGAGATCATCGTCGACTTCAGGAAAAAACAGCCTCACCACGCTCCACTGATCATCAACAGCTCAGCTGTGGAGGTGGTCAGCACCACCAAATTCCTGGGGGTCCACATCACAGAAGACCTCACCTGGACTATGAACACTACGGCACTGGTCAAGAGGGCACAGAAGCGCTTGTACTTCCTGCGGAGGATGAGGAGAGCCCACCTGCCCCCACCCATCATGAGGACGTTCTACAGGAGCACCATAGAGAGCATTCTGACAAGCTGTCTCTCTGTGTGGTGTGGAGGCTGCACCGCCTCCGATTGGAAGAACGTGAGGAGAGTGGTGAGGACAGCAGAGAGGATCATAGGGGCTCCTCTTCCCTCCATTCAGGACATTTCATCTCAGCGCTGCATGTCCCGTGCCCGTAACATCATCAATGACCCATCACACCCCCACCATGGACTGTTCTCCCTGCTGCCCTCTGGGAAGAGGTTTGCAGCATCCGCTGCAGGTCCACCAGGTTCTGCAACAGCTTTTTCCCTGCTGTCATCAGACTGTTGAACACTAGAACTGTTGAGCTCTAAACTGAACTCTGCATCACACATTCACAGAACTGTACTTTATGACACTACGGACCTCTATCTTGCACTATCTCGCACTACCAACTTTACTGAACTTGTATAAACCCTTTAAATAGAAGTTTAATACATGGTTTAGCATTCCTCTGCACACTCTTGAATACTGTTTTGCCTACTTGCACTATTGCATAATTATCACTGCTGCACTTTATACTTATTTTTAATATATATATATATATATATATATATATAGTATATGTATATATATATATTTTCATAGGATATGTTACTTCTATTCAACTGCAATATCACTACTTTGTTGTAAGACGTATGCAACGGAATTTCGTTTTGTATGCACCATGTGCAGACAAGATGACAATAAAGTTTGTCTAAGTCTAAGTCTAAGTCATGTCAGGTCAGCTGTCTGGAGAGAGAGAGAAGTCAGGACCTGCGGGCGGAGCACCACCGTGCCACCGCCGCCATGACGGAACTCAAAAGCAAACTCCATGAGGAGAAGCAGAAAGAGTTAGCCATTACCAGGGAGACATTACTGCGGCAGCATGAAATGGAGCTGATGAGAGTGATCAAAATCAAAGATGGAGAGATCCAGCGACTGAATGCCTTGGTCCTCAGCCTGAGGGACGGCTCCATGGACAAGGTGATCCGCTCTATCCGTGTCTGACTATCCGCACGCCACGTCGGGCTTCGATGCGGCCGCTACCGTATTGTGTAGCTTGTCCCCAGTAAGCGTCGCGGCACTCCGTTGCGGTCTCAACGGCCCGGTGTGGCGCAATGTCTGCTCAGGTGAGGAGGGGGGGCGCTTTGCTGGCGGAGGTGGAGGAGACGCGGCGGTGTCGGGAGACCGAGCGGTGTCGCCTCCACCAGGAGCGCGGAAGAAGCCCTGGCAGCGGCCCAGCAGGCCTGGCAGTCCCGAGCGGCCGAGCTCCGATCGGCTCATCACCAGCATCGGGAGGAGCTGAGCCGAACCAAGAGAGACTGCGAGAGGGAGATCCGCCGACTGGTAGGACTGATCAGATGCGCGGTGCGTGGCTATGTTCCCAATTTCGTTGTATACCTGCAGTGCAATGACACCTAAGGCATTCTATTCTATTCTATTTCACAAGAAGAAAATGTCCGGTTGCTCGCTTCGCTTTTGTCACAGCAAAGGTGTTCTAGTCGATTCAAGAAAAAAATTGGCCGGTTGCTCTCTGTGTTTTTGTCACAATTCTGGCAAATGAGTTTGCCCGCCTGCCTGAGCGCTCCCCGTTTGTACATCCAGACGGATGAGATCAAGCTGAAAGACAGAGCGGTTAGTGTTTTGGATGAAGCCCTGGGGCCGGCCACGTCCACCGCCTTCAGCTGCAGACTCAGGCTGCCGAGCAGCAGATCGCTGCCCTGAGGGATTCCCAAAGGGCGGGCCTAAACTACCCTGGAAGTGGGGTCAACGCCGCTACTAGCGATCCTCTTCATTGCGTAAGCCACCTCATCACACACTTGCAGTACGCATGACTTAGTTCGTTGCTGGAGGAAGGTAGCACAAAAACAGTTTTGAACTTTGAACGAGTGCTTGTGTGTGTGTGTTGCGGGGCGTTTTCAGTCTCAGGAGGATCGGGACACGCGACGGTTTCATCTGAAAATCGCTGAGCTCAGCGCAGTCATCAGGAAACTGGAGGATGGAAACGCCCTGCTTTCTGAAGAGCGCAATGAACTGGTAATTTATTGACGGCACGCTTGAAGGTTTGCGCTACGTTTGATGCGCGCCATCCAGCGAGGCACCCATTGCGCTTGCTTATTAGTTGAGCGGCGCGGCGAGTCGGTTGCCTGGTAGATGTCTTTTATTGGGAGCCAAAGCCACGATTCCGTTCAAACCGATGCAAAAGGAATGGATGCGTTCTGGCCCGCGTGTTGTGCGTCTTTCACATCCCGCACTTCATGCTTGCAGCTAAAGCGACTGAGAGAAACAGAAAGCCAGTTTCTGCCACTCCTGTACAAAAACAAACGCCTGAGCAGGAAGAATGAAGAACTCTCGCTGGTGCTGTGTCGCCTTGAAAACAAAGTGCGCTTTGTCACCCAGGAGAACGAGGAGATGGCAAGCTTGGTAAGTCGACGCGGACAACGGCGGCGTGCCAACAGAGTCCACTGCATTTGTGTTCCACAGAGAAGGCCTAGTTCGCTCAATGACCTGGACCGCGGTTGCGGCCAGCAGGACGGTGAAATGGAGTTCCTTCAAGTTGTGGAGCAGCGGCACATCATCGACAACTTGTCCAAGGTCTTCAGGCAGGCGACTCGGTGCACGTACGGCAGCGCCGCGCTCGCTCGCTGTCGCCAGGAAACCTTTTCCGTCCAAAGCTTGGCCGGCGGCCGCCATCCAAAAAATTGGCCCCTTAAATTCCGACCTTTCAAGCAGGAGCATTGTGCGCACGCGTTTGAACACGCTTTAGACTTGTTTTGCCGTTTTCAGCAGCTCAAAGCTCCCGTTTTGTCAGCGCCTTTGCCACTCGCTGTGCGCTGAAAACGACAGACTTGCCCGGCTGCTCAGCCCGTCAACCATGAGCCGCGAGCGCGACGTCATTGTCCGTAGGCAGCTAGTGGCAAAATGCACCCTGTTAGAGTTGCGCTCGCTCCAACTTATTTTGCAAGAACCACACGGGAGACAAGTAAGTTCTTTTGGACACCTGCAGGTGGAGAGTCCATCCGTTGTACGAATGAAGTCTGACTCTCGGCTCCTGCACGAGCATTTTAATTAAGAGAAACAGGGTGGGTGTAAGAGTGGATTGAATAGAGGAAGCCCTTGACCTCTAGTCAAAACATAGCAAGGGGTGTTTTACAACTTTGTGTAGGAAGGGATAAGCGATAGGGATAAATAAGGGATAAATAATATTATTTATTACAGGTCGCAGTCAAAGTCAAAGCAACACAATGATACGATAAAGATAATCTGGAAAACCCTGACACACCCTGTAGTTGTCACTTTTGGAAAAGACGAGCGTCCCTCCAATCATCGCCGGTGACGTGTTTTTCAGGCTCTGGAGACAGGAGCTCATGTCAGAAATGTCATTGTGAGTCGCGTTTGTTTCTGCGCCGGAGCCGTTCGTTCCCTTTGCATCCAAAGAATCTCAAAGGCGGATTATTTGTGTCGACAGGAGAGAGATTTGCTGCTACGATACCGACGTCGAGAATCTCTGAGGAGGAACAAAGCGTGAGGTCCTGCAAGGTGAGTCTGTTTGTTTGCGGCTGCTTGGTGTTGCGCAAGATGAAATGGCCTTTTTCTCGCTATCGTTCCTCTCGTCGATTCATCGTGAGGTGTCGCTTCAGTTTGTTCAGAGAGATGTTTGCTTCCGCGCCCGCAGGTCATCGAAACATTTTACGGCTACGACGAAGACGTGTTGGTGGACTCGGACGGATCGTCCTTGTCTTTTCACACCGACAGAACCCCCGACACGGAACCCGAAGAGGTAGCCCGCCATTTCTGCCAGCGTATTGGCACCAAACATTCCTCTTCAGCCTGGAATCGGACTCGTCTTTGCGTCGCGGGTGCTTTGTCGCCGGTCTGACTGATTCTGGTACTAGTGCTGTGTTGCATTGGTGTGTGCATGAAGAGGCGGAGCTTCGCTACCGCCAGCTGACGCAAGAATATCAAGCGCTGCAACGAGCCTACGCTCTGCTAGCCCAGACCAGCGAAGGGGACTACGACGCCGAGAAGGAGATCAAGGTGGCGCCCCTTCCCGCAACCCCCGGCCGGGTCGCAGCCTCCCCGTTCTCACCCAGCCTCGGGTGTTCTCTGGTCTGAAAGGAGGAGGAGGAGCCTCCCTCCTCCTCCTTTCAGACCAGAGAAAAGCTGATGGTAGAAATGGGTCACTATCAAAGCAGAGTAGCAGATCTGGAGTCAGCGCTGAAGCAACAAGGACAGGTAAGCTCATCAATGAGCACACCTTTTTCTCAGACAAAATAGCTACATTCTTCAGTCACTCATCTGTCTGGCATTACTGGACCAACCCCCCCCCCCCCCCCGAACGTGGCTGGGAAAATGCGGAGAAAAGCAAATGTCATTTTCCAGTCAACCAAAGAATTTGTGGATGAAAATGACACAACATTCCAAAGCTGTCCACGCGTTTGTCTCTTCTAGAATGTCAAGTGGGTGGAGGAGAAGCAGCTGCTGCGTCAGAGCAATCAGCAGTTGGCCGAAAAGGTGACGGAAAGAAAGGCGCTGGGCGGAGTCGCTTGGCGTCACACCTGTCGGGAAGCCCCGCAGATGAGGTCTGACTGTCTTTTCAGGTCAGGCGGATGGAGGCGGAAGAAGCGCGTCTGAAAGAGCACATCCAGGATATCCGAGACCAAAACGAACTGCTTGAGTTCCGCATCCTGGAGCTGGAGGTGGGAAGACTCGCACAAGCGTGTTGAGGCCAGAGATGTGACGGACGGACGGACGGACGGACGGATGCATGCCTCTGCCTTTCAGGAGAGGGAGTGGCGCTCCCCCGTCTTGAAGTTTCTGCAAGTCCGTTTCCCAGACGGCCTCAGCCCTTTGCAGATCTACTGCGAGGCCGAGGGCGTGAGCGTAGGTAAGGCGTCCCTCGCAACCCTAACCTTAACCCGAGGTCCCAGAACACCTTACATTGCTCCTTGCGCCTTTCCCCCGGACATCGTCATCAGTGATCTGATGAAGAAGCTGGACATCCTGGGCTATAACGCCGTAAGTGTATGTCGAACTCCTTATGTTCGCACTCCACGAGACTCGGCGGCTCAAATGTGACTTTTGGAAGGCTTTGCGCTGAAAGAAGCTTGTTGACGCTGTGCCTTTGGGCTCTTGCAGAATCTCACCAACGAGGAGCAGGTGGTCGTGATTCACGCCAGGACCCTTCTCACCCTAGCCGAGAAGGTAACGCGCACGTCCACGCACGCTCTCGCATTCTGCTTATGTGACAGCAGCCTTTCCTCAGTGGTTAGAATACATCAAAGTGACCAAGTCAGCACTTCAACAGAAGATGTTGGACATTGAAAGTGAGAAGGTAGACAGACACGCGACATCAGCCAAGGGGAACTCCGGCAATGTGCCCCAACAATTCTGACCTTGAGCTGTGCTAGGATATGTTCTGCAAGCAGAAGGGCTACCTGGATGAAGAGTTGGACTTCAGGAAGTGTTCCATGGACCAGGCTCATAAGGTAAGCCGCCCTCAAATCTCCCGCCGGACCACTGATGGACGAGGATTGCGGCCCAGAGGATCCTGGAGCTGGAGGCCATGTTGTACGAGGCGCTACCGCAGCGGGACTGCCCCGCCACGGACGGCGAAAAAGCCAGCCACGCTGGCGTGAATGACGTGCTGACGGCGGATCAGAGAGAAGAGCTTAGGAGCGCCGTGGACCAATGGAAGCGAGCCCTGATGTGCGAGTTGAGGGAGCGCGACGCTTGCATCCTCCAAGAGAGAATGGATCTGCTGCACAGCACGCAACAGGTAAGGGCCCAAAGCCAGCCCGGCACTTACTTGCACGCTTACTGGCTTTTGAATGCCACTTTCCATTTGTCCGTCCTAGAGGAACAAAGAGCTGAAAGAATTCATCGAAGCTCAGAAGAGACAAATCAAACAATTGGAGGAGAAGTTTCTGTTTCTCTTTCTATTCTTCTCCTTGGCCTTCATTCTGTGGCCCTAACACCAGCTGGTGAGTGAGCTCCAGCGGCACCGCACTCGACACCTCCGATACACTGCCAGCCGGTCTCAGACGTTGGCAGACGCTCCGATGCCAACGTATACCCCCCGCCACGGTGACAGAGGCACCGCGTCACACCGGCGCTCATCCAATCAGAAGGCAGGAAAAGCAAATTCACATGCAGGGCACTTTTGAACCAGAAGAGAGCGCCACAAAAAACGGTTGTTGCCCCAAACGCGCACTAAAAAGGGTCAGAATAACAAGAGTCCCACTGGCCAGCCGGGGCCACCCGTCCAGCTGTTTCTTCAGGGGGGAAAAAAATTGGAGTCACCGGTGAGTACATTTTGCATTTAGCTCTGCTTTTCTGCTTCTGTCTTCAAGTGTGTGGCATCCTGCGATCAAAGATTCAGCCAACCCCAAAGCGGTTGACCTCAACGTCCCACCACCATGCGTACCAGAGCAGGTGACGTGATGCTTTGGACATCCTTCCGTCTCAGATGCCCAAAAGTACTCTTTGCCACATCTGCGGCAATACGGTGTCTTTTCAAAGGTGCAAATAAATCCAGCGTGGGCGGAACACGCACGTCTTCGGTTTTTCCCGCTTTGTTTGTGTGACAGCTGTTGTGAAAATTTTATACAAATAAAGTTGTATAGTACAGGTTTGGCCAAGCCGCAACTCCCGAACCGCATGCGGCTCTTTTATGTTCATATCAACATTTGTGTGTGTGTGTGTGTGTGTGTGTGTGGGGGGGGGTTGTGCGTGTTGGCTTCACTTGAGTTCAATTTGGTATTTTGGTCAAAAGCGCATGTGGTGAAATTCCACAAAGTAGGATGGGCAAACACATTTCTTTAAACTATGAGTGTCAATTGGGCTCTCGAAATGGCAGGGAAAAGATGCACAGCAAAACGAAAATACGTAGATGAACACAGGACGTTTTAATCAGAGTGGGAAAGTTTCTATTTTTTGTTGAACGTGATGGCAAACCATTCTGCCTGATATGTCAGACCTCAGCGCATTTCAAAGATTCAAATCTTCAGCGCCATGCGCTTCAGCTCACTCCATGCTAACATTGATCAGGCGTCGAACCCGCATCATCATGCTTAAGAGGTGGCCATGCTAACCAGTGCGCCATTATGTCAACGCATAATAACTAAGTCTACTGGTCAAAACAGCGGTTACTATATGACGTCGCTACGTCGTGGTCACGTGACGCAGACAAGACGTCAATGGACGTGGGCAGAGTTAACTTGTTTAAAAGGGAGTAGGCAGAAGAAATATTTAATTTATTTAAATCTATTTTGAGTGCACACCATTATGCCAATGCATAACAACTGTAAATCTACTAAATAAAACAGCGGTTGCTATATGACATCTGCCACGTCGTGGTCACGTGACATACGTGACGTCGATGGGCGTAACTTTCGCCGGAATTCAAATCCGCGGGGAGAGTTAACTTGTTTAAAAGAGAGTGGGCAGAAGAATTATTTAATTTATTTAAATCTATTTGGTGTGTGCGCCATTATGTCAATGCATAACAACTGTAAGTCTACTAAACAAAACAGCGGTTGCTATATGACGTCTGCCACGTCGTGGTCACGTGACGCGGACGTGACGTCGACGCCTACTTTACATCCCACCGATCACAGGACCCCTCGGCTGCATAACCGTGCCCCCTTCCCAACCAATCGGATTTGCTATACGCGAAAACGACGCCAATGGAAAGAGCTTCCGCCCAAATTTAAATCCGTGGGCGCGGCTCGCAGCAGGAAGTAGGAAAATGGCGGCGATGTTGACAAAGACACAGCGGATGGTAACATACGACTAACAAGAGAAATATTTTTATTTTCTGCTTGCAACTGGACCGTCCAGAGCGTACACGGTAAGTACAACTCATCGTTTTTAAAAAGAAGTACTTTTGTTGCCCTGAAAAGCGAGTGAGCGTGGCGTTTGTGGGGGACGTCGAATTTCGACGATTCTTTCTGGTCAACGGTTGTAAATGATTGTGTTGATTAAAAAAGAAAACTTGATGTAACTCTACTTTTAACTGCCGTTTCAGATAGATTTGGAATTGCATCACATCCAATTTTGCCTAGAGCGTACACGGTAAGTAACACTCGTTGTGTTTAAGGAGATTTACGTTTGTAATAGCAGAAGTGTAGCCGCGTTGCGTTGTACGTGTGAATGTTGGTCCGGGCGAAATGTTAATGTTTAATTTCATTCCTTTAGGTTCCACGGTGTTTGTTGGCTGCAAGTTTTCCACTGCAAGAAGAGGCTCATATCATTGACCAGGAGCGAGCTACAATGGTGAGTAGCCATAACATTTATGTTAAACACTTCCTATTTCATGTCTAACAGTACTTGATTTAACAAATAACCATAAATAAATACAGTGTGGGCACTGAAGTTAACATATGTGATTATACTGCCTAATCTGTCACCGAGTAGATTGTTGCAAAGTAATATAAGATCCAAAGTTGTAATTCAGAATAGTTTTCAAAAGAAGGCCATTAGAATTATATACAAGTCTGATTACCCTGAACAAGCTATTAATTAAATCACAAATTCTTCAATTCAAAGATTTGGTAGATTATCAGACAAATAATGTCTAACAGTAATTGATTTAACACATCACGATAAGTAGATTGAGTGTGGGCACTCTCAAATTAACAGATATGATTATACTGCCTAATCTGTTACAGAGTATGTTGTTGCCAAGTAATGTAGAATAGATCCAAAGTAGTAATCCAGAATAGTTTTGAAGAGGCCATTAGAATAATAAACAAATCTGATTACCTTGAACATAATAACAAGCTAAGTGTTTAATATGTCCTATGAAGTCAAAATTGGGCACCATCATGTGGTGAAATTTGGAATTGCATCACATCCAATTTTGCCTGGGAACAAACAGATTAAATAAATCTTAGTTTTGAATAAGCCACTCCTTCTCAAACAAGTAAACTCTGCCCATTTCGCGCAGTAGATGTTCTGTTAATATCTAGTATTTATACAAAGTCATAATTTAAATTGCTTTCAACCTTCATTCATCGGTTCAACCAACATTACTCGCTCTTATTACCAACTTGTATTGATTTAACTAAGCGTTTAATACTTCCTATCAGGTCTCAAGGCAAGATTTGGCAAAATACAATTTCAGCAAATCCAATTTTGCCAGGGAACAAAAATAGATTAAATAAACTAAATAAGTCTTCTTCCCATTAAATAAATCAGAAAAGTCTGTCTTGTAACCAGTCCTCTTCAAACAAGTAAAGTCTGCCCATTTTGTGCCGTAGATTTTGTGTCTATGCCTAGTATTTAAACAAAATCATAATTTAAACGACTTCTTTCCTTCATTCACTTTGGAAATTTGGAATTGCAGCAAATCGAATTTTGCCAGGGAACAAAAATAGATCAATTAAACTAAATAAGTCTTCTTCCCATTAAATAAATTAAAAAAGTCTGTCTTGTAACCAGTCCTTTTCAAACAAGTAAAGTCTGCCCATTTTGTGCCGTCGATTTTGTGTTAATGCCTAGTATTTATACAAAATCATAATTTAAAGGACTTCATTCCTTCATTCACTTTGGAAATTTGGAATTGCAGCACATCAAATTTTGCCTGGGAAGAAAAGTAGATTAAATAAATTTAATAAGTTTTACTACTTCCCATTAAATAAATTAAATACGTCTTACTTGTTCCCACTCCTTTTCAAAAAAGTAGTTTAAAACGAGGTCCCTTCACTCAACCTTTAACCCTATTTATTCACCTTCTAGGCTAAGTGTTAAAGGCTAAGTGTTAAAGGCTAAGTGTTAAAGGCTAAGTGTTAAAGGCTAAGTGTTAGAGGCTAAGTGCCAGAGGCTAGGCGCCAGAGGCGAGTTTTTGTGGGCTGAAGTTTTAGTGGGGTTAGTGTGAATACAATCCAAAAGAATACAACAGAATACAATACAATAGAATATAATACATAGATTAAATTATATAGCTCTTACTACTTCCCATTAAATAAATTAAATACGTCTTACTTGTTCCCAATCCTTTTCAAAAAAGTAGTTTAAAACGAGGGCCCTTCACTCAACCTTTAACCTCAACCCCGCACGTCACATTGTGTTGTATCTGTGAATGTTGGTTGTGGCCAAATGATAGTTTTCTTTCATTCGTTTAGGTTCCACGGTGTTTGTTGGCTATGTTTTCCACTGTCAGAAGGATGAAAATACAAAGTACAACGCTTGGACGTGGGCGAAGGCGTCACCGGTGAGTCCTTCCTTCCTATTTATTTACCTTCTAGATGCTAGAGGCTAAGTGTTAGAGGCTAAGTGTTAGAGGCTAAGTGTTAAACACAATACGAACAACACAACGATACTGCACTGAACAACACGATACCGCACTGAGAAACACGATACCGCACTGAACAACACGATACCGCACTGAACAACACCATGCCGCACTGAACACCATGCCACACTGAACAACACCATCCCGCACTGAACAACACCATGCCGCACTAAACAACACCATGCCGCACTGAACAACACCATGCCTCACTGAACGACACCATGCCGCACTGAAAGACACCATGCCGCACTGAACGACACCATGCCGCACTGAAAGACACCATCCCGCACTGAACACCATGCCGCACTGAACAACACCATCCTGCACTGAACAACACCATCCCGCACTGAACAACACCATGCCGCACTGAACAACATTATGCCGCACTGAACATTATGCCGCACTGAACAACACCATGCCGCACTGAACAACACGATCCCGCATTGAACACCATCCCGCACTGAACAACACCATGCCGCACTGAACAACACCATGCCGCACTGAACAACACTATGCCGCACTGAACAACACCATGCCGCACTGAACAACACCATTCCGCACTGAACAACACCATGCCGCACTGAACAACATTATGCTGCACTGAACAACACCATGCCGCACTGAACAACACCATGCCGCACTGAACAACACCATGCCGCACTGAACAACACCATGCCGCACTGAACAACACCATCCCGAACTGAACAACACCATGCCGCATTGAACAACACCATGCCGCACTGAACACCATCCTGCACTGAACAACACCATCCCGCACTGAACAACACCATGCCGCACTGAACAACACCATGCCGCACTGAACAACACCATGCCGCAATGAACAACACCATCCCGCACTGAACAACATTATGCCGCACTGAACAACATTATGCCGCACTGAACAACATTATGCCGCACTGAACAACATTATGCCGCACTGAACAACATTATGCCGCACTGAACAACACCATGCCGCACTGAACAACACCATGCCGCACTGAACAACACCATGCCGCACTGAACAACACCATGCCGCACTGAACAACACGATCCCGCATTGAACAACACCATGCCGCACTGAACAACACCATCCTGCACTGAACAACACCATCCCGCACTGAACAACACCATGCCGCACTGAACAACATTATGGCGCACTGAACAACATTATGCCGCACTGAACAACACCATGCCGCACTGAACAACACCATGCCGCACTGAACAACACCATGCCGCAATGAACACCATCCCGCACTGAACAACACCATGCCGCACTGAGCAACACCATGCCGCACTGAACAACAACATCCCGCACTGAACAACACCATGCCGCACTGAACAACACCATTCCGCACTGAACAACACCATGCCGCACTGAACAACATTACGCTGCACTGAACAACACCATGCCGCACTTAACAACACCATGCCGCACTGAACAACACCATGCCGCATTGAACAACACCATGCCGCATTGAACAACACCATGCCGCACTGAACAACACCATCCTGCACTGAACAACACCATGCCGCATTGAACAACACCATGCCGCACTGAACAACACCATCCTGCACTGAACAACACCATCCCGCACTGAACAACACCATCCCGCATTGAACAACACCATCCTGCACTGAACAACACCATGCCGCACTGAACAACACCATGCCGCACTGAACAACACCATTCCGCACTGAACAACACCATGCCGCACTGAACAACACCATCCTGCACTGAACAACACCATCCCGCACTGAACAACACCATGCCGCATTGAACAACACCATCCTGCACTGAACAACACCATCCTGCACTGAACAACACCATGCCGCACTGAACAACACCATGCCGCACTGAACAACACCATGCCGCACTGAACAACACCATGCCGCACTGAACATTATGCCGCACTGAACAACATTATGTCGCACTGAACAACACCATGCCGCACTGAACAACACCATGCCGCACTGAACAACATTATGCCGCACTGAAAAACACCATGCCGCACTGAACAACACCATCCCGCACTGAACAACACCATGCCGCATTGAACAACACCATGCCGCACTGAACAACACCATGCTGCACTGAACAACATTATGCTGCACTGAACAACACGATCCTGCATTGAACAACACCATGCCGCACTGAACAACACCATCCTGCACTGAACAACACCATCCTGCAATGAACAACACCACCCCGCACTGAACAACACGATCCCCCATTGAACAACACCATCCCGCACTGAACAACACCATGCCGCACTGAACAACACCATTCCGCACTGAACAACACCATGCCGCACTGAACAACACCATGCCGCACTGAACAACACCATGCCGCACTGAACAACACCATGCCGCACTGAACAACACCATGCCGCACTGAACAACATTATGCCGCACTGAACAACACCATGCCGCACTGAACAACACCATCCCGCACTGAACAACACCATGCCGCATTGAACAACACCATGCCGCACTGAACAACACCATCCTGCACTGAACAACACCATCCCGCACTAAACAACACCATGCCGCACTGAACAACACCATGCCGCACTGAACAACACCATGCCGCACTGAACAACACCATGCCGCACTGAACAACACCATGCCGCACTGAACAACATTATGCCGCACTGAACAACACCATGCCGCACTGAACAACACCATCCCGCACTGAACAACACCATGCCGCATTGAACAACACCATGCCGCACTGAAAAACACCATGCCGCACTGAACAACACCATCCCGCACTGAACAACACCATGCCGCATTGAACAACACCATGCCGCACTGAACAACACCATGCTGCACTGAACAACATTATGCTGCACTGAACAACACGATCCTGCATTGAACAACACCATGCCGCACTGAACAACACCATCCTGCACTGAACAACACCATCCTGCAATGAACAACACCACCCCGCACTGAACAACACGATCCCCCATTGAACAACACCATCCCGCACTGAACAACACCATGCCGCACTGAACAACACCATTCCGCACTGAACAACACCATGCCGCACTGAACAACACCATGCCGCACTGAACAACACCATGCCGCACTGAACAACACCATGCCGCACTGAACAACACCATGCCGCACTGAACAACATTATGCCGCACTGAACAACACCATGCCGCACTGAACAACACCATCCCGCACTGAACAACACCATGCCGCATTGAACAACACCATGCCGCACTGAACAACACCATCCTGCACTGAACAACACCATCCCGCACTAAACAACACCATGCCGCACTGAACAACACCATGCCGCACTGAACAACACCATGCCGCACTGAACAACACCATGCCGCACTGAACAACATTATGCCGCACTGAACAACACCATGCCGCACTGAACAACACCATCCCGCACTGAACAACACCATGCCGCATTGAACAACACCATGCCGCACTGAACAACACCATCCTGCACTGAACAACACCATCCCGCACTAAACAACACCATGCCGCACTGAACAACATTATGGCGCACTGGACAACATTATGCCGCACTGAACAACACCATGCCGCACTGAACAACACCATGCCGCACTGAACAACACCATGCCGCACTGAACAACACCATGCCGCACTGAACAACATTATGCCGCACTGAACAACACCATGCCGCACTGAACAACACCATCCCGCACTGAACAACACCATGCCGCATTGAACAACACCATGCCGCACTGAACAACACCATCCTGCACTGAACAACACCATGCCGCACTGAACAACACCATGCCGCACTGAACAACACCATGCCGCACTGAACAACACCATGCCGCACTGAACAACACCATGCCGCACTGAACAACATTATGCCGCACTGAACAACACCATGCCGCACTGAACAACACCATCCCGCACTGAACAACACCATGCCGCATTGAACAACACCATGCCGCACTGAACAACACCATCCTGCACTGAACAACACCATCCCGCACTAAACAACACCATGCCGCACTGAACAACATTATGGCGCACTGGACAACATTATGCCGCACTGAACAACACCATGCCGCACTGAACAACACCATGCCGCACTGAACAACACCATGCCGCACTGAACAACACCATGCCGCACTGAACAACATTATGCCGCACTGAACAACACCATGCCGCACTGAACAACACCATGCCGCACTGAACAACACGATCCCGCATTGAACAACACCATCCTGCACTGAACAACACCATGCCGCACTGAACAACACCATGCCGCACTGAACAACACCATTCCGCACTGAACAACACCATGCCGCACTGAACAACACCATCCTGCACTGAACAACACCATCCCGCACTGAACAACACCATGCCGCATTGAACAACACCATGCCGCACTGAACAACACCATCCTGCACTGAACAACACCATGCCGCACTGAACAACACCATGCCGCACTGAACAACACTATGCCGCACTGAACAACATTATGCCGCACTGAACAACATTATGCCGCACTAAACAACATTATGTCGCACTGAACAACACCATGCCGCACTGAACAACACCATGCTGCACTGAACAACATTATGCCGCACTGAACAACACGATCCCGCATTGAACAACACCATCCCGCAGTGAACAACACCATGCCGCATTGAACAACACCATGCTGCACTGAACAACACCATGCTGCACTGAACAACATTATGCTGCACTGAACAACACGATCCTGCATTGAACAACACCATGCCGCACTGAACAACACCATCCTGCACTGAACAACACCTTTCCACACTGAACAACACCATGCCGCACTGAACAACATTATGCCGCACTGAACAACACCATGCCGCACTGAACAACACCATGCCGCACTGAACAACACCATGCCGCACTGAACAACACCATGCCGCAATGAACAACACCATCCCGCACTGAACAACACCATGCCGCATTGAACAACACCATGCCGCACTGAACAACACCATCCCGCACTGAACAACACCACCCCGCACTGAACAACACGATCCCGCATTGAACAACACCATCCCGGACTGAACAACACCATGCCGCACTGAACAACACCATTCCGCACTGAACAACACCATGCCGCACTGAACAACACCATGCCGCACTGAACAACACCATGCTGCACTGAACAACACCATGCCGCACTGAACAACATTATGCCGCACTGAACAACACCATGCCGCACTGAACAACACCATGCCGCACTGAACAACACCATGCCGCATTGAACAACACCATGCCGCACTGAACAACACCATCCTGCACTGAACAACACCATCCCGCACTGAACAACACCATGCCGCACTGAACAACATTATGGCGCACTGAACAACATTATGCCGCACTGAACAACACCATGCCGCACTGAACAACACCATGCCGCACTGAACAACACCATGCCGCACTGAACAACATTATGCCGCACTGAACAACATTATGCCGCACTGAACAACACCATGCCGCACTGAACAACACCATGCCGCACTGAACAACACCATGCCGCACTGAACAACACGACGTCGCACTGAACAACACGACGCCGCACAGAACAACACGACGCCGCACAGAATAACACAATGCCGCACAGAACAACACAATACCGCACAAACAGTTTTAGATAATATTACGTCGCAGTCATGTGACTTGGACATGACGTCAATAGGCGGAACTCACGGCAAAATTATAATCCGTGGGCGTGGCTTGCAACAGGAAGTAGGAAAGCGGCAATTCTGGCAAACAAGACACAGCGGTTAGTAACACGATGACTAACAAGGCAAATATTTTTGTTTTCAGCTTGCAACTTGACCGTCTAGAGCGTACAAGGTAATTACAACTGTTTTTTTTTTAGCCCTGAAAAGCGAGGGAGTGTGGCGTTTGGGAGGAATGTCGAACTCGGTGTCTGCTTCCAGCCACAGACGCCAAATTTCGACGATTGTTTCGACTGGTCAACGGTTGTAAATTATTGCGTTGACTAAAAACTTTATTTAACTCTACTCTTAACTTTGCCGTTTCAGATATGCGGGTATTACACCGCGGAAATGACGTCAATAGGCTGAACTCTCGCCAAAATTCAAATCTGTGGGCGCAATGGCCTTGAGCGAGACACCGGATACAAACACGACGATTATCAACAGAAATATCTTTATTTTCTGCTTGCAAGTGGACCGTCTAGAGCGTACACGGTAAGTACAACTCATTGTGTTTAAAAAGATTTACGTTTGTGTAGTTTGCGTTGCGTTGTATCTGTGAATGTTGGTTGAGGCTAAATGTTAATGTTTAATTTCATTCCTTTAGGTTCCACGGTGTTTGTTGGCTGTATGTTTTCCACTGCAAGAAAAGGCTCGTATCATTGACCAGCAGGAGCTACAATGGTGAGTACCCCTTTCGTCTTCCATTTATGTTAAACACTTCCTATTTCATGTCTAACAGTACTCGATTTAACAAATAACCATAAATAAATACAGTGTGGGCAGTCACGTTAACATATGTGATTATCCTGCCTAATATGTTTATCACAAATATGTCACTAATCACTAATATGTTTATTTGTTTATCACAACACCTTTGGACCTTCAGCAATCGATTATTTCCCTTCATCTACATAGAGACAGAACGATGGTGTCTTAAACATCTCATTCATTTCACCAAATAACTTCACGCAGGTGGATAACGGCCGTCTCGGTCACGCTATGTTGCGTGATGCAGTTTTGAAGAACCAAATGCATTTATTCAATGAATAAGTCAAGCTAGTTCTATGTTTATGATGTTGTAAATTACGGTACCGATTGAAGTTGAGTTCGAAGCCAGTGGAAAACAGCGCTGCGTTTGTGCTCTCCAGGTACAAATGTTGTGATCTCTGACTGACGACCGGGCGAGACTCGAGTAAGAGATGTCCAAACGAGCTCCGGCAGGGCGGGCCAAGGCGGAGCGAACGGACGCCCTTCAGGCCGCCAATGACGAGCTGAGAACCAAACTGATGGACGTCCAGTTAGAACTTCAGCAGGAGAAGAACAAGGTGAAAACCTCAACAGACAAACACTGCCTGCCTCCCTGCCTGCCTCCCTGCCTGCCTCCCTGCCTGCCTCCCTCCCTCCCAGTTTTCCCGATGTAGATTAGACATGCGTGTGCCATGACTGTGTCAGCCTACATCAACAAATGCACCAAGGACGTCAGCACCACTAAGAATGTCATCACCCGGGGCAACCAACGACCCTGGATGACTGAGGAGGTACGTCAAACGCTACGAGCGCGGAACTCTGCCTTCAAGTCTGGCGACAAGGAGACACTGAGGACAGCGAGAGCCAACTTGAACCGTGCCATCAGGATAGCGAAGCGAGACCGCAGTCGAAAATTTCAGGATCGTTTCCACGACGTCAAAAACATCAGGAGTATGTGGCAAGGCATACGGGCGATTACAGACTACAACTCACCCTCCCCCCCCCCGGTGGGTGTAGTTGATGCTGACTTTCTAAATGGTCTAAATAACTTCTTTGGGAGGTTCGAGGCACTAAACGGCACTCCAGCAGTTAAAACTGTCCCCCATCAGGAAGAGGAGGTACTCTGCCTTGACTCCGCCGATGTGTTGAAGACCCTGAGGAGAGTCAACCCCTGTAAGGCCCCTGGCCCCGACAACATTCCTGGGCGTGTGTTCAGGGAATGTGCAAGTCATCTGGCTGGGGTCATCACAGACATTTTTAACACCTCGCTGGGCCAAGCCACAGTGCCGGCGTGCTTTAAGACTGCCTCCATCATTCCGGTGCCGAAGAAACCTCAAATCACTTCATTTAATGATTACCGGCCTGTTGCACTGACTCCGGTTATGATGAAGTGCTTCGAAAGGCTGCTTAAAGGTCACATCGTTTCCAGACTCCCCCTATTATTTGACCCGTTCCAGTTTGCCGACCGGCAAAACCGCTCCACTCAGGACGCCATCTCCTCCGTTCTTCACCTGAGCCTGGCTCACCTGGAGGAGAAGAACACCCATGTGCGGAGGCTGTTCCTGGACTTCAGCTCAGCGTTTAACACCATCATCCCACAGCATCTGGTAGGAAAATTGGAACACCTGGGCTTCAACACCCCCCTTCGCAACTGGCTGCTAGACTTCCTCACCAACAGACCTCAGTCAGTCCGGGTCGGACAGAACACCTCTGATGTCATCACCCTCAGCACAGGCTCCCTTCAGGGCTGCGTCCTGAGCCCCCTGCTGTGCACCCTGATGACACACGACTGCGTCCTCAGGTTCACCACCAATCACATCGTGAAGTCAGCAGACGACACAACGGTGGTGGGGCTCATCAGAGACAACAACGACCTGGACTACAGAGAGGAGGTGGAGCAGCTGGTGGGCTGGTGCAGAGAAAACAGCCTGATCCTGAATGAGGAGAAGATGAAGGAGATCATCGTCGACTTCAGGAAAAAACAGCCTCACCACGCTCCACTGATCATCAACAGCTCAGCTGTGGAGGTGGTCAGCACCACCAAATTCCTGGGGGTCCACATCACAGAAGACCTCACCTGGACTATGAACACTACGGCACTGGTCAAGAGGGCACAGAAGCGCTTGTACTTCCTGCGGAGGATGAGGAGAGCCCACCTGCCCCCACCCATCATGAGGACGTTCTACAGGAGCACCATAGAGAGCATTCTGACAAGCTGTCTCTCTGTGTGGTGTGGAGGCTGCACCGCCTCCGATTGGAAGAACGTGAGGAGAGTGGTGAGGACAGCAGAGAGGATCATAGGGGCTCCTCTTCCCTCCATTCAGGACATTTCATCTCAGCGCTGCATGTCCCGTGCCCGTAACATCATCAATGACCCATCACACCCCCACCATGGACTGTTCTCCCTGCTGCCCTCTGGGAAGAGGTTTGCAGCATCCGCTGCAGGTCCACCAGGTTCTGCAACAGCTTTTTCCCTGCTGTCATCAGACTGTTGAACACTAGAACTGTTGAGCTCTAAACTGAACTCTGCATCACACATTCACAGAACTGTACTTTATGACACTACGGACCTCTATCTTGCACTATCTCGCACTACCAACTTTACTGAACTTGTATAAACCCTTTAAATAGAAGTTTAATACATGGTTTAGCATTCCTCTGCACACTCTTGAATACTGTTTTGCCTACTTGCACTATTGCATAATTATCACTGCTGCACTTTATACTTATTTTTAATATATATATATATATATATATATATATAGTATATGTATATATATATATTTTCATAGGATATGTTACTTCTATTCAACTGCAATATCACTACTTTGTTGTAAGACGTATGCAACGGAATTTCGTTTTGTATGCACCATGTGCAGACAAGATGACAATAAAGTTTGTCTAAGTCTAAGTCTAAGTCATGTCAGGTCAGCTGTCTGGAGAGAGAGAGAAGTCAGGACCTGCGGGCGGAGCACCACCGTGCCACCGCCGCCATGACGGAACTCAAAAGCAAACTCCATGAGGAGAAGCAGAAAGAGTTAGCCATTACCAGGGAGACATTACTGCGGCAGCATGAAATGGAGCTGATGAGAGTGATCAAAATCAAAGATGGAGAGATCCAGCGACTGAATGCCTTGGTCCTCAGCCTGAGGGACGGCTCCATGGACAAGGTGATCCGCTCTATCCGTGTCTGACTATCCGCACGCCACGTCGGGCTTCGATGCGGCCGCTACCGTATTGTGTAGCTTGTCCCCAGTAAGCGTCGCGGCGCTCCGTTGCGGTCTCAACGGCCCGGTGTGGCGCAATGTCTGCTCAGGTGAGGAGGGGGGGCGCTTTGCTGGCGGAGGTGGAGGAGACGCGGCGGTGTCGGGAGACCGAGCGGTGTCGCCTCCACCAGGAGCGCGGAAGAAGCCCTGGCAGCGGCCCAGCAGGCCTGGCAGTCCCGAGCGGCCGAGCTCCGATCGGCTCATCACCAGCATCGGGAGGAGCTGAGCCGAACCAAGAGAGACTGCGAGAGGGAGATCCGCCGACTGGTAGGACTGATCAGATGCGCGGTGCGTGGCTATGTTCCCAATTTCGTTGTATACCTGCAGTGCAATGACACCTAAGGCATTCTATTCTATTCTATTTCACAAGAAGAAAATGTCCGGTTGCTCGCTTCGCTTTTGTCACAGCAAAGGTGTTCTAGTCGATTCAAGAAAAAAATTGGCCGGTTGCTCTCTTTGTTTTTGTCACAATTCTGGCAAATGAGTTTGCCCGCCTGCCTGAGCGCTCCCCGTTTGTACATCCAGACGGATGAGATCAAGCTGAAAGACAGAGCGGTTAGTGTTTTGGATGAAGCCCTGGGGCCGGCCACGTCCACCGCCTTCAGCTGCAGACTCAGGCTGCCGAGCAGCAGATCGCTGCCCTGAGGGATTCCCAAAGGGCGGGCCTAAACTACCCTGGAAGTGGGGTCAACGCCGCTACTAGCAATCCTCTTCATTGCGTAAGCCACCTCATCACACACTTGCAGTACGCATGACTTAGTTCGTTGCTGGAGGAAGGTAGCACAAAAACAGTTTTGAACTTTGAACGAGTGCTTGTGTGTGTGTGTTGCGGGGCGTTTTCAGTCTCAGGAGGATCGGGACACGCGACGGTTTCATCTGAAAATCGCTGAGCTCAGCGCAGTCATCAGGAAACTGGAGGATCGAAACGCCCTGCTTTCTGAAGAGCGCAATGAACTGGTAATTTATTGACGGCACGCTTGAAGGTTTGCGCTACGTTTGATGCGCGCCATCCAGCGAGGCACCCATTGCGCTTGCTTATTAGTTGAGCGGCGCGGCGAGTCGGTTGCCTGGTAGATGTCTTTTATTGGGAGCCAAAGCCACGATTCCGTTCAAACCGATGCAAAAGGAATGGATGCGTTCTGGCCCGCGTGTTGTGCGTCTTTCACATCCCGCACTTCATGCTTGCAGCTAAAGCGACTGAGAGAAACAGAAAGCCAGTTTCTGCCACTCCTGTACAAAAACAAACGCCTGAGCAGGAAGAATGAAGAACTCTCGCTGGTGCTGTGTCGCCTTGAAAACAAAGTGCGCTTTGTCACCCAGGAGAACGAGGAGATGGCAAGCTTGGTAAGTCGACGCGGACAACGGCGGCGTGCCAACAGAGTCCACTGCATTTGTGTTCCACAGAGAAGGCCTAGTTCGCTCAATGACCTGGACCGCGGTTGCGGCCAGCAGGACGGTGAAATGGAGTTCCTTCAAGTTGTGGAGCAGCGGCACATCATCGACGACTTGTCCAAGGTCTTCAGGCAGGCGACTCGGTGCACGTACGGCAGCGCCGCGCTCGCTCGCTGTCGCCAGGAAACCTTTTCCGTCCAAAGCTTGGCCGGCGGCCGCCATCCAAAAAATTGGCCCCTTAAATTCCGACCTTTCAAGCAGGAGCATTGTGTGCACGCGTTTGAACACGCTTTAGACTTGTTTTGCCGTTTTCAGCAGCTCAAAGCTCCCGTTTTGTCAGCGCCTTTGCCACTCGCTGTGCGCTGAAAACGACGGACTTGCCCGGCTGCTCAGCCCGTCAACCATGAGCCGCGAGCGCGACGTCATTGTCCGTAGGCAGCTAGTGGCAAAATGCACCCTGTTAGAGTTGCGCTCGCTCCAACTTATTTTGCAAGAACCACACGGGAGACAAGTAAGTTCTTTTGGACACCTGCAGGTGGAGAGTCCATCCGTTGTACGAATGAAGTCTGACTCTCGGCTCCTGCACGAGCATTTTAATTAAGAGAAACAGGGTGGGTGTAAGAGTGGATTGAATAGAGGAAGCCCTTGACCTCTAGTCAAAACATAGCAAGGGGTGTTTTACAACTTTGTGTAGGAAGGGATAAGCGATAGGGATAAATAAGGGATAAATAATATTATTTATTACAGGTCGCAGTCAAAGTCAAAGCAACACAATGATACGATAAAGATAATCTGGAAAACCCTGACACACCCTGTAGTTGTCACTTTTGGAAAAGACGAGCGTCCCTCCAATCATCGCCGGTGACGTGTTTTTCAGGCTCTGGAGACAGGAGCTCATGTCAGAAATGTCATTGTGAGTCGCGTTTGTTTCTGCGCCGGAGCCGTTCGTTCCCTTTGCATCCAAAGAATCTGAAAGGCGGATTATTTGTGTCGACAGGAGAGAGATTTGCTGCTACGATACCGACGTCGAGAATCTCTGAGGAGGAACAAAGCGTGAGGTCCTGCAAGGTGAGTCTGTTTGTTTGCGGCTGCTTGGTGTTGCGCAAGATGAAATGGCCTTTTTCTCGCTATCGTTCCTCTCGTCGATTCATCGTGAGGTGTCGCTTCAGTTTGTTCAGAGAGATGTTTGCTTCCGCGCCCGCAGGTCATCGAAACATTTTACGGCTACGACGAAGACGTGTTGGTGGACTCGGACGGATCGTCCTTGTCTTTTCACACCGACAGAACCCCCGACACGGAACCCGAAGAGGTAGCCCGCCATTTCTGCCAGCGTATTGGCACCAAACATTCCTCTTCAGCCTGGAATCGGACTCGTCTTTGCGTCGCGGGTGCTTTGTCGCCGGTCTGACTGATTCTGGTACTAGTGCTGTGTTGCATTGGTGTGTGCATGAAGAGGCGGAGCTTCGCTACCGCCAGCTGACGCAAGAATATCAAGCGCTGCAACGAGCCTACGCTCTGCTAGCCCAGACCAGCGAAGGGGACTACGACGCCGAGAAGGAGATCAAGGTGGCGCCCCTTCCCGCAACCCCCGGCCGGGTCGCAGCCTCCCCGTTCTCACCCAGCCTCGGGTGTTCTCTGGTCTGAAAGGAGGAGGAGGAGCCTCCCTCCTCCTCCTTTCAGACCAGAGAAAAGCTGATGGTAGAAATGGGTCACTATCAAAGCAGAGTAGCAGATCTGGAGTCAGCGCTGAAGCAACAAGGACAGGTAAGCTCATCAATGAGCACACCTTTTTCTCAGACAAAATAGCTACATTCTTCAGTCACTCATCCGTCTGGCATTACTGGACCAACCCCCCCCCCCCCCCCCGAACGTGGCTGGGAAAATGCGGAGAAAAGCAAATGTCATTTTCCAGTCAACCAAAGAATTTGTGGATGAAAATGACACAACATTCCAAAGCTGTCCACGCGTTTGTCTCTTCTAGAATGTCAAGTGGGTGGAGGAGAAGCAGCTGCTGCGTCAGACCAATCAGCAGTTGGCCGAAAAGGTGACGGAAAGAAAGGCGCTGGGCGGAGTCGCTTGGCGTCACACCTGTCGGGAAGCCCCGCAGATGAGGTCTGACTGTCTTTTCAGGTCAGGCGGATGGAGGCGGAAGAAGCGCGTCTGAAAGAGCACATCCAGGATATCCGAGACCAAAACGAACTGCTTGAGTTCCGCATCCTGGAGCTGGAGGTGGGAAGACTCGCACAAGCGTGTTGAGGCCAGAGATGTGACGGACGGACGGACGGACGGACGGATGCATGCCTCTGCCTTTCAGGAGAGGGAGTGGCGCTCCCCCGTCTTGAAGTTTCTGCAAGTCCGTTTCCCAGACGGCCTCAGCCCTTTGCAGATCTACTGCGAGGCCGAGGGCGTGAGCGTAGGTAAGGCGTCCCTCGCAACCCTAACCTTAACCCGAGGTCCCAGAACACCTTACATTGCTCCTTGCGCCTTTCCCCCGGACATCGTCATCAGTGATCTGATGAAGAAGCTGGACATCCTGGGCTATAACGCCGTAAGTGTATGTCGAACTCCTTATGTTCGCACTCCACGAGACTCGGCGGCTCAAATGTGACTTTTGGAAGGCTTTGCGCTGAAAGAAGCTTGTTGACGCTGTGCCTTTGGGCTCTTGCAGAATCTCACCAACGAGGAGCAGGTGGTCGTGATTCACGCCAGGACCCTTCTCACCCTAGCCGAGAAGGTAACGCGCACGTCCACGCACGCTCTCGCATTCTGCTTATGTGACAGCAGCCTTTCCTCAGTGGTTAGAATACATCAAAGTGACCAAGTCAGCACTTCAACAGAAGATGTTGGACATTGAAAGTGAGAAGGTAGACAGACACGCGACATCAGCCAAGGGGAACTCCGGCAATGTGCCCCAACAATTCTGACCTTGAGCTGTGCTAGGATATGTTCTGCAAGCAGAAGGGCTACCTGGATGAAGAGTTGGACTTCAGGAAGTGTTCCATGGACCAGGCTCATAAGGTAAGCCGCCCTCAAATCTCCCGCCGGACCACTGATGGACGAGGATTGCGGCCCAGAGGATCCTGGAGCTGGAGGCCATGTTGTACGAGGCGCTACCGCAGCGGGACTGCCCCGCCACGGACGGCGAAAAAGCCAGCCACGCTGGCGTGAATGACGTGCTGACGGCGGATCAGAGAGAAGAGCTTAGGAGCGCCGTGGACCAATGGAAGCGAGCCCTGATGTGCGAGTTGAGGGAGCGCGACGCTTGCATCCTCCAAGAGAGAATGGATCTGCTGCACAGCGCGCAACAGGTAAGGGCCCAAAGCCAGCCCGGCACTTACTTGCACGCTTACTGGCTTTTGAATGCCACTTTCCATTTGTCCGTCCTAGAGGAACAAAGAGCTGAAAGAATTCATCGAAGCTCAGAAGAGACAAATCAAACAATTGGAGGAGAAGTTTCTGTTTCTCTTTCTATTCTTCTCCTTGGCCTTCATTCTGTGGCCCTAACACCAGCTGGTGAGTGAGCTCCAGCGGCACCGCACTCGACACCTCCGATACACTGCCAGCCGGTCTCAGACGTTGGCAGACGCTCCGATGCCAACGTATACCCCCCGCCACGGTGACAGAGGCACCGCGTCACACCGGCGCTCATCCAATCAGAAGGCAGGAAAAGCAAATTCACATGCAGGGCACTTTTGAACCAGAAGAGAGCGCCACAAAAAACGGTTGTTGCCCCAAACGCGCACTAAAAAGGGTCAGAATAACAAGAGTCCCACTGGCCAGCCGGGGCCACCCGTCCAGCTGTTTCTTCAGGGGGGAAAAAAATTGGAGTCACCGGTGAGTACATTTTGCATTTAGCTCTGCTTTTCTGCTTCTGTCTTCAAGTGTGTGGCATCCTGCGATCAAAGATTCAGCCAACCCCAAAGCGGTTGACCTCAACGTCCCACCACCATGCCTACCAGAGCAGGTGACGTGATGCTTTGGACATCCTTCCGTCTCAGATGCCCAAAAGTACTCTTTGCCACATCTGCGGCAATACGGTGTCTTTTCAAAGGTGCAAATAAATCCAGCGTGGGCGGAACACGCACGTCTTCGTTTTTTCCCGCTTTGTTTGTGTGACAGCTGTTGTGAAAATTTTATACAAATAAAGTTGTATAGTACAGGTTTGGCCAAGCCGCAACTCCCGAACCGCATGCGGCTCTTTTATGTTCATATCAACATTTGTGTGTGTGTGTGTGTGGGGGGGGGGGGGGGGGGGGTTGTGCGTGTTGGCTTCACTTGAGTTCAATTTGGTATTTTGGTCAAAAGCGCATGTGGTGAAATTCCACAAAGTAGGATGGGCAAACACATTTCTTTAAACTATGAGTGTCAATTGGGCTCTCGAAATGGCAGGGAAAAGATGCACAGCAAAACGAAAATACATAGAGGAACACAGGACGTTTTAATCAGAGTGGGAAAGTTTCTATTTTTTGTTGAACGTGATGGCAAACCATTCTGCCTGATATGTCAGACCTCAGCGCATTTCAAAGATTCAAATCTTCAGCGCCATGCACTTCAGCTCACTCCATGCTAACATTGATCAGGCGTCGAACCCGCATCATCATGCTTAAGAGGTGGCCATGCTAACCAGTGCGCCATTATGTCAACGCATAATAACTAAGTCTACTGGTCAAAACAGCGGTTACTATATGACGTCGCTACGTCGTGGTCACGTGACGCAGACAAGACGTCAATGGACGTGGGCAGAGTTAACTTGTTTAAAAGGGAGTAGGCAGAAGAAATATTTAATTTATTTAAATCTATTTTGAGTGCACACCATTATGCCAATGCATAACAACTGTAAATCTACTAAATAAAACAGCGGTTGCTATATGACATCTGCCACGTCGTGGTCACGTGACATACGTGACGTCGATGGGCGTAACTTTCGCCGGAATTCAAATCCGCGGGGAGAGTTAACTTGTTTAAAAGAGAGTGGGCAGAAGAATTATTTAATTTATTTAAATCTATTTGGTGTGTGCGCCATTATGTCAATGCATAACAACTGTAAGTCTACTAAACAAAACAGCGGTTGCTATATGACGTCTGCCACGTCGTGGTCACGTGACGCGGACGTGACGTCGACGCCTACTTTACATCCCACCGATCACAGGACCCCTCGGCTGCATAACCGTGCCCCCTTCCCAACCAATCGGATTTGCTATACGCGAAAACGACGCCAATGGAAAGAGCTTCCGCCCAAATTTAAATCCGTGGGCGTGGCTCGCAGCAGGAAGTAGGAAAATGGCGGCGATGTTGACAAAGACACAGCGGATGGTAACATACGACTAACAAGAGAAATATTTTTATTTTCTGCTTGCAACTGGACCGTCCAGAGCGTACACGGTAAGTACAACTCATCGTTTTTAAAAAGAAGTACTTTTGTTGCCCTGAAAAGCGAGTGAGCGTGGCGTTTGTGGGGGACGTCGAATTTCGACGATTCTTTCTGGTCAACGGTTGTAAATGATTGTGTTGATTAAAAAAGAAAACTTGATGTAACTCTACTTTTAACTGCCGTTTCAGATAGATTTGGAATTGCATCACATCCAATTTTGCCTAGAGCGTACACGGTAAGTAACACTCGTTGTGTTTAAGGAGATTTACGTTTGTAATAGCAGAAGTGTAGCCGCGTTGCGTTGTACGTGTGAATGTTGGTCCGGGCGAAATGTTAATGTTTAATTTCATTCCTTTAGGTTCCACGGTGTTTGTTGGCTGCAAGTTTTCCACTGCAAGAAGAGGCTCATATCATTGACCAGGAGCGAGCTACAATGGTGAGTAGCCATAACATTTATGTTAAACACTTCCTATTTCATGTCTAACAGTACTTGATTTAACAAATAACCATAAATAAATACAGTGTGGGCACTGAAGTTAACATATGTGATTATACTGCCTAATCTGTCACCGAGTAGATTGTTGCAAAGTAATATAAGATCCAAAGTTGTAATTCAGAATAGTTTTCAAAAGAAGGCCATTAGAATTATATACAAGTCTGATTACCCTGAACAAGCTATTAATTAAATCACAAATTCTTCAATTCAAAGATTTGGTAGATTATCAGACAAATAATGTATAACAGTAATTGATTTAACACATCACGATAAGTAGATTGAGTGTGGGCACTCTCAAGTTAACATATGTGATTATACTGCCTAATCTGTTACAGAGTATGTTGTTGCCAAGTAATGTAGAATAGATCCAAAGTAGTAATCCAGAATAGTTTTGAAGAGGCCATTAGAATGATAAACAAATCTGATTACCTTGAACATAATAACAAGCTAAGTGTTTAATATGTCCTATGAAGTCAAAATTGGGCACCATCATGTGGTGAAATTTGGAATTGCATCACATCCAATTTTGCCTGTGAACAAACAGATTACATAAATCTTAGTTTTGAATAAGCCACTCCTTCTCAAACAAGTAAACTCTGCCCATTTTGCGCAGTAGATGTTCTGTTAATATCTAGTATTTATACAAAGTCATAATTTAAATTGCTTTCAACCTTCATTCATCGGTTCAACCAACATTACTCGCTCTTATTACCAACTTGTATTGATTTAACTAAGCGTTTAATACTTCCTATCAGGTCTCAAATCGAGATTTGGCAAAATACAATTTCAGCAAATCCAATTTTGCCAGGGAACAAAAATAGATTAAATAAACTAAATAAGTCCTCTTCCCATTAAATAAATCAGAAAAGTCTGTCTTGTAACCAGTCCTCTTCAAACAAGTAAAGTCTGCCCATTTTGTGCCGTAGATTTTGTGTCTATGCCTAGTATTTAAACAAAATCATAATTTAAACGACTTCTTTCCTTCATTCACTTTGGAAATTTGGAATTGCAGCAAATCGAATTTTGGCAGGGAACAAAAATAGATCAATTAAACTAAATAAGTCTTCTTCCCATTAAATAAATTAAAAAAGTCTGTCTTGTAACCAGTCCTTTTCAAACAAGTAAAGTCTGCCCATTTTGTGCCGTCGATTTTGTGTTAATGCCTAGTATTTATACAAAATCATAATTTAAAGGACTTCATTCCTTCATTCACTTTGGAAATTTGGAATTGCAGCACATCAAATTTTGCCTGGGAAGAAAAGTAGATTAAATAAATTTAATAAGTCTTACTACTTCCCATTAAATAAATTAAATACGTCTTACTTGTTCCCACTCCTTTTCAAAACAGTAGTTTAAAACGAGGGCCCTTCACTCAATCTTTAACCTCAACCCCGCACGTTGTGTTGTATCTGTGAATGTTGGTTGTGGCCAAATGATAGTTTTCTTTCATTCGTTTAGGTTCCAAGAAAACTTGATGTAACTCTACTTTTAACTGCCGTTTCAGATAAGCGGGTATTACGTCGCAGTCATGTGCCGCGGATATGACGTAATTGCCCGAACCTCCGATTCAAATCTGTTGGCGCGATGGCCGTGAGCCACTGAGCAGCGACGATTATCAACAGAAATATCTTTATTTTCTGCTTGCAACTGGACCGTCTAGAGCGTACACGGTAAGTAACACTCATTGTGTTTAAGGAGATTTACGTTTGTAATAGCAGAAGTGTAGCCGCGTTGCGTTGTACGTGTGAAAATTGGTCGAGGCGAAATGTTAATGTTTAATTTCATTCCTTTAGGTTCCACGGTGTTTGTTGGCTGCAAGTTTTCCACTGCAAGAAGAGGCTCGTATCATTGACCAGGAGCGAGCTACAATGGTGAGTAGCCATAACATTTATGTTAAACACTTCCTATTTCATGTCTAACAGTACTTGATTTAACAAATAACCATAAATAAATACAGTGTGGGCACTGAAGTTAACATATGTGATTATACTGCCTAATCTGTCACGGAGTAGATTGTTGCAAAGTAATATAAGATCCAAAGTTATAATTCAGAATAGTTTTCAAAAGAAGGCCATTAGAATTATATACAAGTCTGATTACCCTGAACAAGCTATTAATTAAATCACAAATTCTTCAATTCAAAGATTTGGTAGATTATCAGACAAATAATGTCTAACAGTAATTGATTTAACACATCACGATAAGTAGATTGAGTGTGGGCACTCTCAAGTTAACAGATATGATTATACTGCCTAATCTGTTACAGAGTATGTTGTTGCCAAGTAATGTAGAATAGATCCAAAGTAGTAATCCAGAATAGTTTTGAAGAGGCCATTAGAATAATAAACAAATCTGATTACCTTGAACATAATAACAAGCTAAGTGTTTAATATGTCCTATGAAGTCAAAATTGGGCACCATCATGTGGTGAAATTTGGAATTGCATCACATCCAATTTTGCCTGGGAACAAACAGATTAAATAAATCTTAGTTTTGAATAAGCCACTCCTTCTCAAACAAGTAAACTCTGCCCATTTCGCGCAGTAGATGTTCTGTTAATATCTAGTATTTATACAAAGTCATAATTTAAATTGCTTTCAACCTTCATTCATCGGTTCAACCAACATTACTCGCTCTTATTACCAACTTGTATTGATTTAACTAAGCGTTTAATACTTCCTATCAGGTCTCAAGGCAAGATTTGGCAAAATACAATTTCAGCAAATCCAATTTTGCCAGGGAACAAAAATAGATTAAATAAACTAAATAAGTCTTCTTTCCATTAAATAAATCAGAAAAGTCTGTCTTGTAACCAGTCCTCTTCAAACAAGTAAAGTCTGCCCATTTTGTGCCGTAGATTTTGTGTCTATGCCTAGTATTTAAACAAAATCATAATTTAAACGACTTCTTTCCTTCATTCACTTTGGAAATTTGGAATTGCAGCAAATCGAATTTTGCCAGGGAACAAAAATAGATCAATTAAACTAAATAAGTCTTCTTCCCATTAAATAAATTAAAAAAGTCTGTCTTGTAACCAGTCCTTTTCAAACAAGTAAAGTCTGCCCATTTTGTGCCGTCGATTTTGTGTTAATGCCTAGTATTTATACAAAATCATAATTTAAAGGACTTCATTCCTTCATTCACTTTGGAAATTTGGAATTGCAGCACATCAAATTTTGCCTGGGAAGAAAAGTAGATTAAATAAATTTAATAAGTCTTACTACTTCCCATTAAATAAATTAAATACGTCTTACTTGTTCCCACTCCTTTTCAAAAAAGTAGTTTAAAACGAGGTCCCTTCACTCAACCTTTAACCCTATTTATTCACCTTCTAGGCTAAGTGTTAAAGGCTAAGTGTTAAAGGCTAAGTGTTAAAGGCTAAGTGTTAAAGGCTAAGTGTTAGAGGCTAAGTGCCAGAGGCTAGGCGCCAGAGGCGAGTTTTTGTGGGCTGAAGTTTTAGTGGGGTTAGTGTGAATACAATCCAAAAGAATACAACAGAATACAATACAATAGAATATAATACATAGATTAAATTATATAGCTCTTACTACTTCCCATTAAATAAATTAAATACGTCTTACTTGTTCCCAATCCTTTTCAAAAAAGTAGTTTAAAACGAGGGCCCTTCACTCAACCTTTAACCTCAACCCCGCACGTCACATTGTGTTGTATCTGTGAATGTTGGTTGTGGCCAAATGATAGTTTTCTTTCATTTGTTTAGGTTCCACGGTGTTTGTTGGCTATGTTTTCCACTGTCAGAAGGATGAAAATACAAAGTACAACGCTTGGACGTGGGCGAAGGCGTCACCGGTGAGTCCTTCCTTCCTATTTATTTACCTTCTAGATGCTAGAGGCTAAGTGTTAGAGGCTAAGTGTTAGAGGCTAAGTGTTAAACACAATACGAACAACACAACGATACTGCACTGAACAACACGATACCGCACTGAGAAACACGATACCGCACTGAACAACACGATACCGCACTGAACAACACCATGCCGCACTGAACACCATGCCACACTGAACAACACCATCCCGCACTGAACAACACCATGCCGCACTAAACAACACCATGCCGCACTGAACAACACCATGCCGCACAGAATAACACAATACCGCACAGAACAACACAATACCGCACAAACAGTTTTAGATAATATTACGTCGCAGTCATGTGACGCGGACATGACGTCAATAGGCGGAACTCACGGCAAAATTATAATCCGTGGGCGTGGCTTGCAACAGGAAGTAGGAAAGCGGCAATTCTGGCAAACAAGACACAGCGGTTAGTAACACGATGACTAACAAGGCAAATATTTTTGTTTTCAGCTTGCAACTTGACCGTCTAGAGCGTACAAGGTAATTACAACTGTTTTTTTTTAGCCCTGAAAAGCGAGGGAGTGTGGCGTTTGGGAGGAATGTCGAACTCGGCGTCTGCTTCCAGCCACAGACGCCAAATTTCGACGATTATTTCGACTGGTCAACGGTTGTAAATTATTGCGTTGACTAAAAACTTTATTTAACTCTACTCTTAACTTTGCCGTTTCAGATATGCGGGTATTACACCGCGGAAATGACGTCAATAGGCTGAACTCTCGCCAAAATTCAAATCTGTGGGCGCAATGGCCTTGAGCGAGACACCGGATACAAACACGACGATTATCAACAGAAATATCTTTATTTTCTGCTTGCAAGTGGACCGTCTAGAGCGTACACGGTAAGTACAACTCATTGTGTTTAAAAAGATTTACGTTTGTGTAGTTTGCGTTGCGTTGTATCTGTGAATGTTGGTTGAGGCTAAATGTTAATGTTTAATTTCATTCCTTTAGGTTCCACGGTGTTTGTTGGCTGTATGTTTTCCACTGCAAGAAGAGGCTCGTATCATTGACCAGCAGGAGCTACAATGGTGAGTACCCCTTTCGTCTTCCATTTATGTTAAACACTTCCTATTTCATGTCTAACAGTACTCGATTTAACAAATAACCATAAATAAATACAGTGTGGGCAGTCACGTTAACATATGTGATTATCCTGCCTAATATGTTTATCACAAATATGTCACTAATCACTAATATGTTTATTTGTTTATCACAACACCTTTGGACCTTCAGCAATCGATTATTTCCCTTCATCTACATAGAGACAGAACGATGGTGTCTTAAACATCTCATTCATTTCACCAAATAACTTCACGCAGGTGGATAACGGCCGTCTCGGTCACGCTATGTTGCGTGATGCAGTTTTGAAGAACCAAATGCATTTATTCAATGAATAAGTCAAGCTAGTTCTATGTTTATGATGTTGTAAGTTACGGTACCGATTGAAGTTGAGTTCGAAGCCAGTGGAAAACAGCGCTGCGTTTGTGCTCTCCAGGTACAAATGTTGTGATCTCTGACTGACGACCGGGCGAGACTCGAGTAAGAGATGTCCAAACGAGCTCCGGCAGGGCGGGCCAAGGCGGAGCGAACGGACGCCCTTCAGGCCGCCAATGACGAGCTGAGAACCAAACTGATGGACGTCCAGTTAGAACTTCAGCAGGAGAAGAACAAGGTGAAAACCTCAACAGACAGACACTGCCTGCCTCCCTGCCTGCCTCCCTGCCTGCCTCCCTCCCTCCCAGTTTTCCCGATGTAGATTAGACATGCGTGTGCCATGACTGTGTCAGCCTACATCAACAAATGCACCAAGGACGTCAGCACCACTAAGAATGTCATCACCCGGGGCAACCAACGACCCTGGATGACTGAGGAGGTACGTCAAACGCTACGAGCGCGGAACTCTGCCTTCAAGTCTGGCGACAAGGAGACACTGAGGACAGCGAGAGCCAACTTGAACCGTGCCATCAGGATAGCGAAGCGAGACCGCAGTCGAAAATTTCAGGATCGTTTCCACGACGTCAAAAACATCAGGAGTATGTGGCAAGGCATACGGGCGATTACAGACTACAACTCACCCTCCCCCCCCCCGGTGGGTGTAGTTGATGCTGACTTTCTAAATGGTCTAAATAACTTCTTTGGGAGGTTCGAGGCACTAAACGGCACTCCAGCAGTTAAAACTGTCCCCCATCAGGAAGAGGAGGTACTCTGCCTTGACTCCGCCGATGTGTTGAAGACCCTGAGGAGAGTCAACCCCTGTAAGGCCCCTGGCCCCGACAACATTCCTGGGCGTGTGTTCAGGGAATGTGCAAGTCATCTGGCTGGGGTCATCACAGACATTTTTAACACCTCGCTGGGCCAAGCCACAGTGCCGGCGTGCTTTAAGACTGCCTCCATCATTCCGGTGCCGAAGAAACCTCAAATCACTTCATTTAATGATTACCGGCCTGTTGCACTGACTCCGGTTATGATGAAGTGCTTCGAAAGGCTGCTTAAAGGTCACATCGTTTCCAGACTCCCCCTATTATTTGACCCGTTCCAGTTTGCCGACCGGCAAAACCGCTCCACTCAGGACGCCATCTCCTCCGTTCTTCACCTGAGCCTGGCTCACCTGGAGGAGAAGAACACCCATGTGCGGAGGCTGTTCCTGGACTTCAGCTCAGCGTTTAACACCATCATCCCACAGCATCTGGTAGGAAAATTGGAACACCTGGGCTTCAACACCCCCCTTCGCAACTGGCTGCTAGACTTCCTCACCAACAGACCTCAGTCAGTCCGGGTCGGACAGAACACCTCTGATGTCATCACCCTCAGCACAGGCTCCCTTCAGGGCTGCGTCCTGAGCCCCCTGCTGTGCACCCTGATGACACACGACTGCGTCCTCAGGTTCACCACCAATCACATCGTGAAGTCAGCAGACGACACAACGGTGGTGGGGCTCATCAGAGACAACAACGACCTGGACTACAGAGAGGAGGTGGAGCAGCTGGTGGGCTGGTGCAGAGAAAACAGCCTGATCCTGAATGAGGAGAAGATGAAGGAGATCATCGTCGACTTCAGGAAAAAACAGCCTCACCACGCTCCACTGATCATCAACAGCTCAGCTGTGGAGGTGGTCAGCACCACCAAATTCCTGGGGGTCCACATCACAGAAGACCTCACCTGGACTATGAACACTACGGCACTGGTCAAGAGGGCACAGAAGCGCTTGTACTTCCTGCGGAGGATGAGGAGAGCCCACCTGCCCCCACCCATCATGAGGACGTTCTACAGGAGCACCATAGAGAGCATTCTGACAAGCTGTCTCTCTGTGTGGTGTGGAGGCTGCACCGCCTCCGATTGGAAGAACGTGAGGAGAGTGGTGAGGACAGCAGAGAGGATCATAGGGGCTCCTCTTCCCTCCATTCAGGACATTTCATCTCAGCGCTGCATGTCCCGTGCCCGTAACATCATCAATGACCCATCACACCCCCACCATGGACTGTTCTCCCTGCTGCCCTCTGGGAAGAGGTTTGCAGCATCCGCTGCAGGTCCACCAGGTTCTGCAACAGCTTTTTCCCTGCTGTCATCAGACTGTTGAACACTAGAACTGTTGAGCTCTAAACTGAACTCTGCATCACACATTCACAGAACTGTACTTTATGACACTACGGACCTCTATCTTGCACTATCTCGCACTACCAACTTTACTGAACTTGTATAAACCCTTTAAATAGAAGTTTAATACATGGTTTAGCATTCCTCTGCACACTCTTGAATACTGTTTTGCCTACTTGCACTATTGCATAATTATCACTGCTGCACTTTATACTTATTTTTAATATATATATATATATATATATATAGTATATGTATATATATATATTTTCATAGGATATGTTACTTCTATTCAACTGCAATATCACTACTTTGTTGTAAGACGTATGCAACGGAATTTCGTTTTGTATGCACCATGTGCAGACAAGATGACAATAAAGTTTGTCTAAGTCTAAGTCTAAGTCATGTCAGGTCAGCTGTCTGGAGAGAGAGAGAAGTCAGGACCTGCGGGCGGAGCACCACCGTGCCACCGCCGCCATGACGGAACTCAAAAGCAAACTCCATGAGGAGAAGCAGAAAGAGTTAGCCATTACCAGGGAGACATTACTGCGGCAGCATGAAATGGAGCTGATGAGAGTGATCAAAATCAAAGATGGAGAGATCCAGCGACTGAATGCCTTGGTCCTCAGCCTGAGGGACGGCTCCATGGACAAGGTGATCCGCTCTATCCGTGTCTGACTATCCGCACGCCACGTCGGGCTTCGATGCGGCCGCTACCGTATTGTGTAGCTTGTCCCCAGTAAGCGTCGCGGCGCTCCGTTGCGGTCTCAACGGCCCGGTGTGGCGCAATGTCTGCTCAGGTGAGGAGGGGGGGCGCTTTGCTGGCGGAGGTGGAGGAGACGCGGCGGTGTCGGGAGACCGAGCGGTGTCGCCTCCACCAGGAGCGCGGAAGAAGCCCTGGCAGCGGCCCAGCAGGCCTGGCAGTCCCGAGCGGCCGAGCTCCGATCGGCTCATCACCAGCATCGGGAGGAGCTGAGCCGAACCAAGAGAGACTGCGAGAGGGAGATCCGCCGACTGGTAGGACTGATCAGATGCGCGGTGCGTGGCTATGTTCCCAATTTCGTTGTATACCTGCAGTGCAATGACACCTAAGGCATTCTATTCTATTCTATTTCACAAGAAGAAAATGTCCGGTTGCTCGCTTCGCTTTTGTCACAGCAAAGGTGTTCTAGTCGATTCAAGAAAAAAATTGGCCGGTTGCTCTCTTTGTTTTTGTCACAATTCTGGCAAATGAGTTTGCCCGCCTGCCTGAGCGCTCCCCGTTTGTACATCCAGACGGATGAGATCAAGCTGAAAGACAGAGCGGTTAGTGTTTTGGATGAAGCCCTGGGGCCGGCCACGTCCACCGCCTTCAGCTGCAGACTCAGGCTGCCGAGCAGCAGATCGCTGCCCTGAGGGATTCCCAAAGGGCGGGCCTAAACTACCCTGGAAGTGGGGTCAACGCCGCTACTAGCAATCCTCTTCATTGCGTAAGCCACCTCATCACACACTTGCAGTACGCATGACTTAGTTCGTTGCTGGAGGAAGGTAGCACAAAAACAGTTTTGAACTTTGAACGAGTGCTTGTGTGTGTGTGTTGCGGGGCGTTTTCAGTCTCAGGAGGATCGGGACACGCGACGGTTTCATCTGAAAATCGCTGAGCTCAGCGCAGTCATCAGGAAACTGGAGGATCGAAACGCCCTGCTTTCTGAAGAGCGCAATGAACTGGTAATTTATTGACGGCACGCTTGAAGGTTTGCGCTACGTTTGATGCGCGCCATCCAGCGAGGCACCCATTGCGCTTGCTTATTAGTTGAGCGGCGCGGCGAGTCGGTTGCCTGGTAGATGTCTTTTATTGGGAGCCAAAGCCACGATTCCGTTCAAACCGATGCAAAAGGAATGGATGCGTTCTGGCCCGCGTGTTGTGCGTCTTTCACATCCCGCACTTCATGCTTGCAGCTAAAGCGACTGAGAGAAACAGAAAGCCAGTTTCTGCCACTCCTGTACAAAAACAAACGCCTGAGCAGGAAGAATGAAGAACTCTCGCTGGTGCTGTGTCGCCTTGAAAACAAAGTGCGCTTTGTCACCCAGGAGAACGAGGAGATGGCAAGCTTGGTAAGTCGACGCGGACAACGGCGGCGTGCCAACAGAGTCCACTGCATTTGTGTTCCACAGAGAAGGCCTAGTTCGCTCAATGACCTGGACCGCGGTTGCGGCCAGCAGGACGGTGAAATGGAGTTCCTTCAAGTTGTGGAGCAGCGGCACATCATCGACGACTTGTCCAAGGTCTTCAGGCAGGCGACTCGGTGCACGTACGGCAGCGCCGCGCTCGCTCGCTGTCGCCAGGAAACCTTTTCCGTCCAAAGCTTGGCCGGCGGCCGCCATCCAAAAAATTGGCCCCTTAAATTCCGACCTTTCAAGCAGGAGCATTGTGCGCACGCGTTTGAACACGCTTTAGACTTGTTTTGCCGTTTTCAGCAGCTCAAAGCTCCCGTTTTGTCAGCGCCTTTGCCACTCGCTGTGCGCTGAAAACGACGGACTTGCCCGGCTGCTCAGCCCGTCAACCATGAGCCGCGAGCGCGACGTCATTGTCCGTAGGCAGCTAGTGGCAAAATGCACCCTGTTAGAGTTGCGCTCGCTCCAACTTATTTTGCAAGAACCACACGGGAGACAAGTAAGTTCTTTTGGACACCTGCAGGTGGAGAGTCCATCCGTTGTACGAATGAAGTCTGACTCTCGGCTCCTGCACGAGCATTTTAATTAAGAGAAACAGGGTGGGTGTAAGAGTGGATTGAATAGAGGAAGCCCTTGACCTCTAGTCAAAACATAGCAAGGGGTGTTTTACAACTTTGTGTAGGAAGGGATAAGCGATAGGGATAAATAAGGGATAAATAATATTATTTATTACAGGTCGCAGTCAAAGTCAAAGCAACACAATGATACGATAAAGATAATCTGGAAAACCCTGACACACCCTGTAGTTGTCACTTTTGGAAAAAACGAGCGTCCCTCCAATCATCGCCGGTGACGTGTTTTTCAGGCTCTGGAGACAGGAGCTCATGTCAGAAATGTCATTGTGAGTCGCGTTTGTTTCTGCGCCGGAGCCGTTCGTTCCCTTTGCATCCAAAGAATCTCAAAGGCGGATTATTTGTGTCGACAGGAGAGAGATTTGCTGCTACGATACCGACGTCGAGAATCTCTGAGGAGGAACAAAGCGTGAGGTCCTGCAAGGTGAGTCTGTTTGTTTGCGGCTGCTTGGTGTTGCGCAAGATGAAATGGCCTTTTTCTCGCTATCGTTCCTCTCGTCGATTCATCGTGAGGTGTCGCTTCAGTTTGTTCAGAGAGATGTTTGCTTCCGCGCCCGCAGGTCATCGAAACATTTTACGGCTACGACGAAGACGTGTTGGTGGACTCGGACGGATCGTCCTTGTCTTTTCACACCGACAGAACCCCCGACACGGAACCCGAAGAGGTAGCCCGCCATTTCTGCCAGCGTATTGGCACCAAACATTCCTCTTCAGCCTGGAATCGGACTCGTCTTTGCGTCGCGGGTGCTTTGTCGCCGGTCTGACTGATTCTGGTACTAGTGCTGTGTTGCATTGGTGTGTGCATGAAGAGGCGGCGCTTCGCTACCGCCAGCTGACGCAAGAATATCAAGCGCTGCAACGAGCCTACGCTCTGCTAGCCCAGACCAGCGAAGGGGACTACGACGCCGAGAAGGAGATCAAGGTGGCGCCCCTTCCCGCAACCCCCGGCCGGGTCGCAGCCTCCCCGTTCTCACCCAGCCTCGGGTGTTCTCTGGTCTGAAAGGAGGAGGAGGAGCCTCCCTCCTCCTCCTTTCAGACCAGAGAAAAGCTGATGGTAGAAATGGGTCACTATCAAAGCAGAGTAGCAGATCTGGAGTCAGCGCTGAAGCAACAAGGACAGGTAAGCTCATCAATGAGCACACCTTTTTCTCAGACAAAATAGCTACATTCTTCAGTCACTCATCCGTCTGGCATTACTGGACCAACCCCCCCCCCCCCCCCCCGAACGTGGCTGGGAAAATGCGGAGAAAAGCAAATGTCATTTTCCAGTCAACCAAAGAATTTGTGGATGAAAATGACACAACATTCCAAAGCTGTCCACGCGTTTGTCTCTTCTAGAATGTCAAGTGGGTGGAGGAGAAGCAGCTGCTGCGTCAGAGCAATCAGCAGTTGGCCGAAAAGGTGACGGAAAGAAAGGCGCTGGGCGGAGTCGCTTGGCGTCACACCTGTCGGGAAGCCCCGCAGATGAGGTCTGACTGTCTTTTCAGGTCAGGCGGATGGAGGCGGAAGAAGCGCGTCTGAAAGAGCACATCCAGGATATCCGAGACCAAAACGAACTGCTTGAGTTCCGCATCCTGGAGCTGGAGGTGGGAAGACTCGCACAAGCGTGTTGAGGCCAGAGATGTGACGGACGGACGGACGGACGGACGGATGCATGCCTCTGCCTTTCAGGAGAGGGAGTGGCGCTCCCCCGTCTTGAAGTTTCTGCAAGTCCGTTTCCCAGACGGCCTCAGCCCTTTGCAGATCTACTGCGAGGCCGAGGGCGTGAGCGTAGGTAAGGCGTCCCTCGCAACCCTAACCTTAACCCGAGGTCCCAGAACACCTTACATTGCTCCTTGCGCCTTTCCCCCGGACATCGTCATCAGTGATCTGATGAAGAAGCTGGACATCCTGGGCTATAACGCCGTAAGTGTATGTCGAACTCCTTATGTTCGCACTCCACGAGACTCGGCGGCTCAAATGTGACTTTTGGAAGGCTTTGCGCTGAAAGAAGCTTGTTGACGCTGTGCCTTTGGGCTCTTGCAGAATCTCACCAACGAGGAGCAGGTGGTCGTGATTCACGCCAGGACCCTTCTCACCCTAGCCGAGAAGGTAACGCGCACGTCCACGCACGCTCTCGCATTCTGCTTATGTGACAGCAGCCTTTCCTCAGTGGTTAGAATACATCAAAGTGACCAAGTCAGCACTTCAACAGAAGATGTTGGACATTGAAAGTGAGAAGGTAGACAGACACGCGACATCAGCCAAGGGGAACTCCGGCAATGTGCCCCAACAATTCTGACCTTGAGCTGTGCTAGGATATGTTCTGCAAGCAGAAGGGCTACCTGGATGAAGAGTTGGACTTCAGGAAGTGTTCCATGGACCAGGCTCATAAGGTAAGCCGCCCTCAAATCTCCCGCCGGACCACTGATGGACGAGGATTGCGGCCCAGAGGATCCTGGAGCTGGAGGCCATGTTGTACGAGGCGCTACCGCAGCGGGACTGCCCCGCCACGGACGGCGAAAAAGCCAGCCACGCTGGCGTGAATGACGTGCTGACGGCGGATCAGAGAGAAGAGCTTAGGAGCGCCGTGGACCAATGGAAGCGAGCCCTGATGTGCGAGTTGAGGGAGCGCGACGCTTGCATCCTCCAAGAGAGAATGGATCTGCTGCACAGCGCGCAACAGGTAAGGGCCCAAAGCCAGCCCGGCACTTACTTGCACGCTTACTGGCTTTTGAATGCCACTTTCCATTTGTCCGTCCTAGAGGAACAAAGAGCTGAAAGAATTCATCGAAGCTCAGAAGAGACAAATCAAACAATTGGAGGAGAAGTTTCTGTTTCTCTTTCTATTCTTCTCCTTGGCCTTCATTCTGTGGCCCTAACACCAGCTGGTGAGTGAGCTCCAGCGGCACCGCACTCGACACCTCCGATACACTGCCAGCCGGTCTCAGACGTTGGCAGACGCTCCGATGCCAACGTATACCCCCCGCCACGGTGACAGAGGCACCGCGTCACACCGGCGCTCATCCAATCAGAAGGCAGGAAAAGCAAATTCACATGCAGGGCACTTTTGAACCAGAAGAGAGCGCCACAAAAAACGGTTGTTGCCCCAAACGCGCACTAAAAAGGGTCAGAATAACAAGAGTCCCACTGGCCAGCCGGGGCCACCCGTCCAGCTGTTTCTTCAGGGGGGAAAAAAATTGGAGTCACCGGTGAGTACATTTTGCATTTAGCTCTGCTTTTCTGCTTCTGTCTTCAAGTGTGTGGCATCCTGCGATCAAAGATTCAGCCAACCCCAAAGCGGTTGACCTCAACGTCCCACCACCATGCCTACCAGAGCAGGTGACGTGATGCTTTGGACATCCTTCCGTCTCAGATGCCCAAAAGTACTCTTTGCCACATCTGCGGCAATACGGTGTCTTTTCAAAGGTGCAAATAAATCCAGCGTGGGCGGAACACGCACGTCTTCGGTTTTTCCCGCTTTGTTTGTGTGACAGCTGTTGTGAAAATTTTATACAAATAAAGTTGTATAGTACAGGTTTGGCCAAGCCGCAACTCCCGAACCGCATGCGGCTCTTTTATGTTCATATCAACATTTGTGTGTGTGTGTGTGTGGGGGGGGGGGGGGGGGGGGGGGGGTTGTGCGTGTTGGCTTCACTTGAGTTCAATTTGGTATTTTGGTCAAAAGCGCATGTGGTGAAATTCCACAAAGTAGGATGGGCAAACACATTTCTTTAAACTATGAGTGTCAATTGGGCTCTCGAAATGGCAGGGAAAAGATGCACAGCAAAACGAAAATACGTAGATGAACACAGGACGTTTTAATCAGAGTGGGAAAGTTTCTATTTTTTGTTGAACGTGATGGCAAACCATTCTGCCTGATATGTCAGACCTCAGCGCATTTCAAAGATTCAAATCTTCAGCGCCATGCACTTCAGCTCACTCCATGCTAACATTGATCAGGCGTCGAACCCGCATCATCATGCTTAAGAGGTGGCCATGCTAACCAGTGCGCCATTATGTCAACGCATAATAACTAAGTCTACTGGTCAAAACAGCGGTTACTATATGACGTCGCTACGTCGTGGTCACGTGACGCAGACAAGACGTCAATGGACGTGGGCAGAGTTAACTTGTTTAAAAGGGAGTAGGCAGAAGAAATATTTAATTTATTTAAATCTATTTTGAGTGCACACCATTATGCCAATGCATAACAACTGTAAATCTACTAAATAAAACAGCGGTTGCTATATGACATCTGCCACGTCGTGGTCACGTGACATACGTGACGTCGATGGGCGTAACTTTCGCCGGAATTCAAATCCGCGGGGAGAGTTAACTTGTTTAAAAGAGAGTGGGCAGAAGAATTATTTAATTTATTTAAATCTATTTGGTGTGTGCGCCATTATGTCAATGCATAACAACTGTAAGTCTACTAAACAAAACAGCGGTTGCTATATGACGTCTGCCACGTCGTGGTCACGTGACGCGGACGTGACGTCGACGCCTACTTTACATCCCACCGATCACAGGACCCCTCGGCTGCATAACCGTGCCCCCTTCCCAACCAATCGGATTTGCTATACGCGAAAACGACGCCAATGGAAAGAGCTTCCGCCCAAATTTAAATCCGTGGGCGCGGCTCGCAGCAGGAAGTAGGAAAATGGCGGCGATGTTGACAAAGACACAGCGGATGGTAACATACGACTAACAAGAGAAATATTTTTATTTTCTGCTTGCAACTGGACCGTCCAGAGCGTACACGGTAAGTACAACTCATCGTTTTTAAAAAGAAGTACTTTTGTTGCCCTGAAAAGCGAGTGAGCGTGGCGTTTGTGGGGGACGTCGAATTTCGACGATTCTTTCTGGTCAACGGTTGTAAATGATTGTGTTGATTAAAAAAGAAAACTTGATGTAACTCTACTTTTAACTGCCGTTTCAGATAGATTTGGAATTGCATCACATCCAATTTTGCCTAGAGCGTACACGGTAAGTAACACTCGTTGTGTTTAAGGAGATTTACGTTTGTAATAGCAGAAGTGTAGCCGCGTTGCGTTGTACGTGTGAATGTTGGTCCGGGCGAAATGTTAATGTTTAATTTCATTCCTTTAGGTTCCACGGTGTTTGTTGGCTGCAAGTTTTCCACTGCAAGAAGAGGCTCATATCATTGACCAGGAGCGAGCTACAATGGTGAGTAGCCATAACATTTATGTTAAACACTTCCTATTTCATGTCTAACAGTACTTGATTTAACAAATAACCATAAATAAATACAGTGTGGGCACTGAAGTTAACATATGTGATTATACTGCCTAATCTGTCACCGAGTAGATTGTTGCAAAGTAATATAAGATCCAAAGTTGTAATTCAGAATAGTTTTCAAAAGAAGGCCATTAGAATTATATACAAGTCTGATTACCCTGAACAAGCTATTAATTAAATCACAAATTCTTCAATTCAAAGATTTGGTAGATTATCAGACAAATAATGTCTAACAGTAATTGATTTAACACATCACGATAAGTAGATTGAGTGTGGGCACTCTCAAATTAACAGATATGATTATACTGCCTAATCTGTTACAGAGTATGTTGTTGCCAAGTAATGTAGAATAGATCCAAAGTAGTAATCCAGAATAGTTTTGAAGAGGCCATTAGAATAATAAACAAATCTGATTACCTTGAACATAATAACAAGCTAAGTGTTTAATATGTCCTATGAAGTCAAAATTGGGCACCATCATGTGGTGAAATTTGGAATTGCATCACATCCAATTTTGCCTGGGAACAAACAGATTAAATAAATCTTAGTTTTGAATAAGCCACTCCTTCTCAAACAAGTAAACTCTGCCCATTTCGCGCAGTAGATGTTCTGTTAATATCTAGTATTTATACAAAGTCATAATTTAAATTGCTTTCAACCTTCATTCATCGGTTCAACCAACATTACTCGCTCTTATTACCAACTTGTATTGATTTAACTAAGCGTTTAATACTTCCTATCAGGTCTCAAGGCAAGATTTGGCAAAATACAATTTCAGCAAATCGAATTTTGCCAGGGAACAAAAATAGATTAAATAAACTAAATAAGTCTTCTTCCCATTAAATAAATTAAAAAAGTCTGTCTTGTAACCAGTCCTTTTCAAACAAGTAAAGTCTGCCCATTTTGTGCCGTCGATTTTGTGTTAATGCCTAGTATTTATACAAAATCATAATTTAAAGGACTTCATTCCTTCATTCACTTTGGAAATTTGGAATTGCAGCACATCAAATTTTGCCTGGGAAGAAAAGTAGATTAAATAAATTTAATAAGTTTTACTACTTCCCATTAAATAAATTAAATACGTCTTACTTGTTCCCACTCCTTTTCAAAAAAGTAGTTTAAAACGAGGTCCCTTCACTCAACCTTTAACCCTATTTATTCACCTTCTAGGCTAAGTGTTAAAGGCTAAGTGTTAAAGGCTAAGTGTTAAAGGCTAAGTGTTAAAGGCTAAGTGTTAAAGGCTAAGTGTTAGAGGCTAAGTGCCAGAGGCTAGGCGCCAGAGGCGAGTTTTTGTGGGCTGAAGTTTTAGTGGGGTTAGTGTGAATACAATCCAAAAGAATACAACAGAATACAATACAATAGAATATAATACATAGATTAAATTATATAGCTCTTACTACTTCCCATTAAATAAATTAAATACGTCTTACTTGTTCCCAATCCTTTTCAAAAAAGTAGTTTAAAACGAGGGAGGGCCCTTCACTCAACCTTTAACCTCAACCCTGCACGTCACATTGTGTTGTATCTGTGAATGTTGGTTGTGGCCAAATGATAGTTTTCTTTCATTCGTTTAGGTTCCACGGTGTTTGTTGGCTATGTTTTCCACTGTCAGAAGGATGAAAATACAAAGTACAACGCTTGGACGTGGGCGAAGGCGTCACCGGTGAGTCCTTCCTTCCTATTTATTTACCTTCTAGATGCTAGAGGCTAAGTGTTAGAGGCTAAGTGTTAGAGGCTAAGTGTTAAACACAATACGAACAACACAACGATACTGCACTGAACAACACGATACCGCACTGAGAAACACGATACCGCACTGAACAACACGATACCGCACTGAACAACACCATGCCGCACTGAACACCATGCCACACTGAACAACACCATCCCGCACTGAACAACACCATGCCGCACTAAACAACACCATGCCGCACTGAACAACACCATGCCTCACTGAACGACACCATGCCGCACTGAAAGACACCATGCCGCACTGAACGACACCATGCCGCACTGAAAGACACCATCCCGCACTGAACACCATGCCGCACTGAACAACACCATCCTGCACTGAACAACACCATCCCGCACTGAACAACACCATGCCGCACTGAACAACATTATGCCGCACTGAACATTATGCCGCACTGAACAACACCATGCCGCACTGAACAACACCATGCCGCACTGAACAACATTATGCCGCACTGAACAACACGATGCCGCACTGAACAACACCATGCCGCACTGAACAACACCATGCCGCACTGAACAACACCATGCCGCACTGAACAACATTATGCCGCACTGAACAACACCATGCCGCACTGAACAACACCATCCTGCACTGAACAACACCATTCCGCATTGAACACCATGCCGCACTGAACAACACCATCCCGCACTGAACAACACCATCCCGCACTGAACAACACCATGCCGCACTGAACAACATTATGCCGCACTGAACAACATTATGCCGCACTGAACAACACCATGCCGCACTGAACAACACCATGCCGCACTGAACAACACCATGCCGCACTGAACAACACCATGCCGCACTGAACAACATTACAACGCACTGAACAACACCATCCCGCACTGAACAACACCATGCCGCACTAAACAACATTATGCCGAAATGAACAACACCATGCCGCACTGAACAACACCATGCCGCACTGAACAACACCATGCCGCACTGAACAACATTATAACGCACTAAACAACACCATCCCGCACTGAACAACACCATGCCGCACTAAACAACATTATGCCGCACTGAACAACACCATGCCGCACTGAACAACACCATGCCGCACTGAACAACACCATGCCGCACTGAACAACATTATAACGCACTGAACAACACCATCCCGCACTGAACAACACCATGCCGCACTGAACAACATTATGCCGCACTGAACAACATTATGCCGAAATGAACAACACCATGCCGCACTGAACAACACCATGCCGCACTGAACAACACCATGCCGCACTGAACAACACGATCCCGCATTGAACACCATCCCGCACTGAACAACACCATGCCGCACTGAACAACACCATGCCGCACTGAACAACACTATGCCGCACTGAACAACACCATGCCGCACTGAACAACACCATTCCGCACTGAACAACACCATGCCGCACTGAACAACATTATGCTGCACTGAACAACACCATGCCGCACTGAACAACACCATGCCGCACTGAACAACACCATGCCGCACTGAACAACACCATGCCGCACTGAACAACACCATCCCGAACTGAACAACACCATGCCGCATTGAACAACACCATGCCGCACTGAACACCATCCTGCACTGAACAACACCATCCCGCACTGAACAACACCATGCCGCACTGAACAACACCATGCCGCACTGAACAACACCATGCCGCAATGAACAACACCATCCCGCACTGAACAACATTATGCCGCACTGAACAACATTATGCCGCACTGAACAACATTATGCCGCACTGAACAACATTATGCCGCACTGAACAACATTATGCCGCACTGAACAACACCATGCCGCACTGAACAACACCATGCCGCACTGAACAACACCATGCCGCACTGAACAACACCATGCCGCACTGAACAACACGATCCCGCATTGAACAACACCATGCCGCACTGAACAACACCATCCTGCACTGAACAACACCATACCGCACTGAAAAACACCATGCCGCACTGAACAACATTATGGCGCACTGAACAACATTATGCCGCACTGAACAACACCATGCCGCACTGAACAACACCATGCCGCACTGAACAACACCATGCCGCAATGAACACCATCCCGCACTGAACAACACCATGCCGCACTGAGCAACACCATGCCGCACTGAACAACAACATCCCGCACTGAACAACACCATGCCGCACTGAACAACACCATTCCGCACTGAACAACACCATGCCGCACTGAACAACATTACGCTGCACTGAACAACACCATGCCGCACTTAACAACACCATGCCGCACTGAACAACACCATGCCGCATTGAACAACACCATGCCGCATTGAACAACACCATGCCGCACTGAACAACACCATCCTGCACTGAACAACACCATGCCGCATTGAACAACACCATGCCGCACTGAACAACACCATCCTGCACTGAACAACACCATCCCGCACTGAACAACACCATCCCGCATTGAACAACACCATCCTGCACTGAACAACACCATGCCGCACTGAACAACACCATGCCGCACTGAACAACACCATTCCGCACTGAACAACACCATGCCGCACTGAACAACACCATCCTGCACTGAACAACACCATCCCGCACTGAACAACACCATGCCGCATTGAACAACACCATCCTGCACTGAACAACACCATCCTGCACTGAACAACACCATGCCGCACTGAACAACACCATGCCGCACTGAACAACACCATGCCGCACTGAACAACACCATGCCGCACTGAACATTATGCCGCACTGAACAACATTATGTCGCACTGAACAACACCATGCCGCACTGAACAACACCATGCCGCACTGAACAACATTATGCCGCACTGAAAAACACCATGCCGCACTGAACAACACCATCCCGCACTGAACAACACCATGCCGCATTGAACAACACCATGCCGCACTGAACAACACCATGCTGCACTGAACAACATTATGCTGCACTGAACAACACGATCCTGCATTGAACAACACCATGCCGCACTGAACAACACCATCCTGCACTGAACAACACCATCCTGCAATGAACAACACCACCCCGCACTGAACAACACGATCCCCCATTGAACAACACCATCCCGCACTGAACAACACCATGCCGCACTGAACAACACCATTCCGCACTGAACAACACCATGCCGCACTGAACAACACCATGCCGCACTGAACAACACCATGCCGCACTGAACAACACCATGCCGCACTGAACAACACCATGCCGCACTGAACAACATTATGCCGCACTGAACAACACCATGCCGCACTGAACAACACCATCCCGCACTGAACAACACCATGCCGCATTGAACAACACCATGCCGCACTGAACAACACCATCCTGCACTGAACAACACCATCCCGCATTAAACAACACCATGCCGCACTGAACAACACCATGCCGCACTGAACAACACCATGCCGCACTGAACAACACCATGCCGCACTGAACAACACCATGCCGCACTGAACAACATTATGCCGCACTGAACAACACCATGCCGCACTGAACAACACCATCCCGCACTGAACAACACCATGCCGCATTGAACAACACCATGCCGCACTGAACAACACCATCCTGCACTGAACAACACCATCCCGCACTAAACAACACCATGCCGCACTGAACAACATTATGGCGCACTGGACAACATTATGCCGCACTGAACAACACCATGCCGCACTGAACAACACCATGCCGCACTGAACAACACCATGCCGCACTGAACAACACCATGCCGCACTGAACAACATTATGCCGCACTGAACAACACCATGCCGCACTGAACAACACCATCCCGCACTGAACAACACCATGCCGCATTGAACAACACCATGCCGCACTGAACAACACCATCCTGCACTGAACAACACCATGCCGCACTGAACAACACCATGCCGCACTGAACAACACCATGCCGCACTGAACAACACCATGCCGCACTGAACAACACCATGCCGCACTGAACAACATTATGCCGCACTGAACAACACCATGCCGCACTGAACAACACCATCCCGCACTGAACAACACCATGCCGCATTGAACAACACCATGCCGCACTGAACAACACCATCCTGCACTGAACAACACCATCCCGCACTAAACAACACCATGCCGCACTGAACAACATTATGGCGCACTGGACAACATTATGCCGCACTGAACAACACCATGCCGCACTGAACAACACCATGCCGCACTGAACAACACCATGCCGCACTGAACAACACCATGCCGCACTGAACAACATTATGCCGCACTGAACAACACCATGCCGCACTGAACAACACCATGCCGCACTGAACAACATGATCCCGCATTGAACAACACCATCCTGCACTGAACAACACCATGCCGCACTGAACAACACCATGCCGCACTGAACAACACCATTCCGCACTGAACAACACCATGCCGCACTGAACAACACCATCCTGCACTGAACAACACCATCCCGCACTGAACAACACCATGCCGCATTGAACAACACCATGCCGCACTGAACAACACCATCCTGCACTGAACAACACCATGCCGCACTGAACAACACCATGCCGCACTGAACAACACTATGCCGCACTGAACAACATTATGCCGCACTGAACAACATTATGCCGCACTAAACAACATTATGTCGCACTGAACAACACCATGCCGCACTGAACAACACCATGCTGCACTGAACAACATTATGCCGCACTGAACAACACGATCCCGCATTGAACAACACCATCCCGCAGTGAACAACACCATGCCGCATTGAACAACACCATGCTGCACTGAACAACACCATGCTGCACTGAACAACATTATGCTGCACTGAACAACACGATCCTGCATTGAACAACACCATGCCGCACTGAACAACACCATCCTGCACTGAACAACACCTTTCCACACTGAACAACACCATGCCGCACTGAACAACATTATGCCGCACTGAACAACACCATGCCGCACTGAACAACACCATGCCGCACTGAACAACACCATGCCGCACTGAACAACACCATGCCGCAATGAACAACACCATCCCGCACTGAACAACACCATGCCGCATTGAACAACACCATGCCGCACTGAACAACACCATCCCGCACTGAACAACACCACCCCGCACTGAACAACACGATCCCGCATTGAACAACACCATCCCGGACTGAACAACACCATGCCGCACTGAACAACACCATTCCGCACTGAACAACACCATGCCGCACTGAACAACACCATGCCGCACTGAACAACACCATGCTGCACTGAACAACACCATGCCGCACTGAACAACATTATGCCGCACTGAACAACACCATGCCGCACTGAACAACACCATGCCGCACTGAACAACACCATGCCGCATTGAACAACACCATGCCGCACTGAACAACACCATCCTGCACTGAACAACACCATCCCGCACTGAACAACACCATGCCGCACTGAACAACATTATGGCGCACTGAACAACATTATGCCGCACTGAACAACACCATGCCGCACTGAACAACACCATGCCGCACTGAACAACACCATGCCGCACTGAACAACATTATGCCGCACTGAACAACATTATGCCGCACTGAACAACACCATGCCGCACTGAACAACACCATGCCGCACTGAACAACACCATGCCGCACTGAACAACACGACGTCGCACTGAACAACACGACGCCGCACAGAACAACACGACGCCGCACAGAATAACACAATGCCGCACAGAACAACACAATACCGCACAAACAGTTTTAGATAATATTACGTCGCAGTCATGTGACTTGGACATGACGTCAATAGGCGGAACTCACGGCAAAATTATAATCCGTGGGCGTGGCTTGCAACAGGAAGTAGGAAAGCGGCAATTCTGGCAAACAAGACACAGCGGTTAGTAACACGATGACTAACAAGGCAAATATTTTTGTTTTCAGCTTGCAACTTGACCGTCTAGAGCGTACAAGGTAATTACAACTGTTTTTTTTTTAGCCCTGAAAAGCGAGGGAGTGTGGCGTTTGGGAGGAATGTCGAACTCGGTGTCTGCTTCCAGCCACAGACGCCAAATTTCGACGATTGTTTCGACTGGTCAACGGTTGTAAATTATTGCGTTGACTAAAAACTTTATTTAACTCTACTCTTAACTTTGCCGTTTCAGATATGCGGGTATTACACCGCGGAAATGACGTCAATAGGCTGAACTCTCGCCAAAATTCAAATCTGTGGGCGCAATGGCCTTGAGCGAGACACCGGATACAAACACGACGATTATCAACAGAAATATCTTTATTTTCTGCTTGCAAGTGGACCGTCTAGAGCGTACACGGTAAGTACAACTCATTGTGTTTAAAAAGATTTACGTTTGTGTAGTTTGCGTTGCGTTGTATCTGTGAATGTTGGTTGAGGCTAAATGTTAATGTTTAATTTCATTCCTTTAGGTTCCACGGTGTTTGTTGGCTGTATGTTTTCCACTGCAAGAAAAGGCTCGTATCATTGACCAGCAGGAGCTACAATGGTGAGTACCCCTTTCGTCTTCCATTTATGTTAAACACTTCCTATTTCATGTCTAACAGTACTCGATTTAACAAATAACCATAAATAAATACAGTGTGGGCAGTCACGTTAACATATGTGATTATCCTGCCTAATATGTTTATCACAAATATGTCACTAATCACTAATATGTTTATTTGTTTATCACAACACCTTTGGACCTTCAGCAATCGATTATTTCCCTTCATCTACATAGAGACAGAACGATGGTGTCTTAAACATCTCATTCATTTCACCAAATAACTTCACGCAGGTGGATAACGGCCGTCTCGGTCACGCTATGTTGCGTGATGCAGTTTTGAAGAACCAAATGCATTTATTCAATGAATAAGTCAAGCTAGTTCTATGTTTATGATGTTGTAAATTACGGTACCGATTGAAGTTGAGTTCGAAGCCAGTGGAAAACAGCGCTGCGTTTGTGCTCTCCAGGTACAAATGTTGTGATCTCTGACTGACGACCGGGCGAGACTCGAGTAAGAGATGTCCAAACGAGCTCCGGCAGGGCGGGCCAAGGCGGAGCGAACGGACGCCCTTCAGGCCGCCAATGACGAGCTGAGAACCAAACTGATGGACGTCCAGTTAGAACTTCAGCAGGAGAAGAACAAGGTGAAAACCTCAACAGACAAACACTGCCTGCCTCCCTGCCTGCCTCCCTGCCTGCCTCCCTGCCTGCCTCCCTCCCTCCCAGTTTTCCCGATGTAGATTAGACATGCGTGTGCCATGACTGTGTCAGCCTACATCAACAAATGCACCAAGGACGTCAGCACCACTAAGAATGTCATCACCCGGGGCAACCAACGACCCTGGATGACTGAGGAGGTACGTCAAACGCTACGAGCGCGGAACTCTGCCTTCAAGTCTGGCGACAAGGAGACACTGAGGACAGCGAGAGCCAACTTGAACCGTGCCATCAGGATAGCGAAGCGAGACCGCAGTCGAAAATTTCAGGATCGTTTCCACGACGTCAAAAACATCAGGAGTATGTGGCAAGGCATACGGGCGATTACAGACTACAACTCACCCTCCCCCCCCCCGGTGGGTGTAGTTGATGCTGACTTTCTAAATGGTCTAAATAACTTCTTTGGGAGGTTCGAGGCACTAAACGGCACTCCAGCAGTTAAAACTGTCCCCCATCAGGAAGAGGAGGTACTCTGCCTTGACTCCGCCGATGTGTTGAAGACCCTGAGGAGAGTCAACCCCTGTAAGGCCCCTGGCCCCGACAACATTCCTGGGCGTGTGTTCAGGGAATGTGCAAGTCATCTGGCTGGGGTCATCACAGACATTTTTAACACCTCGCTGGGCCAAGCCACAGTGCCGGCGTGCTTTAAGACTGCCTCCATCATTCCGGTGCCGAAGAAACCTCAAATCACTTCATTTAATGATTACCGGCCTGTTGCACTGACTCCGGTTATGATGAAGTGCTTCGAAAGGCTGCTTAAAGGTCACATCGTTTCCAGACTCCCCCTATTATTTGACCCGTTCCAGTTTGCCGACCGGCAAAACCGCTCCACTCAGGACGCCATCTCCTCCGTTCTTCACCTGAGCCTGGCTCACCTGGAGGAGAAGAACACCCATGTGCGGAGGCTGTTCCTGGACTTCAGCTCAGCGTTTAACACCATCATCCCACAGCATCTGGTAGGAAAATTGGAACACCTGGGCTTCAACACCCCCCTTCGCAACTGGCTGCTAGACTTCCTCACCAACAGACCTCAGTCAGTCCGGGTCGGACAGAACACCTCTGATGTCATCACCCTCAGCACAGGCTCCCTTCAGGGCTGCGTCCTGAGCCCCCTGCTGTGCACCCTGATGACACACGACTGCGTCCTCAGGTTCACCACCAATCACATCGTGAAGTCAGCAGACGACACAACGGTGGTGGGGCTCATCAGAGACAACAACGACCTGGACTACAGAGAGGAGGTGGAGCAGCTGGTGGGCTGGTGCAGAGAAAACAGCCTGATCCTGAATGAGGAGAAGATGAAGGAGATCATCGTCGACTTCAGGAAAAAACAGCCTCACCACGCTCCACTGATCATCAACAGCTCAGCTGTGGAGGTGGTCAGCACCACCAAATTCCTGGGGGTCCACATCACAGAAGACCTCACCTGGACTATGAACACTACGGCACTGGTCAAGAGGGCACAGAAGCGCTTGTACTTCCTGCGGAGGATGAGGAGAGCCCACCTGCCCCCACCCATCATGAGGACGTTCTACAGGAGCACCATAGAGAGCATTCTGACAAGCTGTCTCTCTGTGTGGTGTGGAGGCTGCACCGCCTCCGATTGGAAGAACGTGAGGAGAGTGGTGAGGACAGCAGAGAGGATCATAGGGGCTCCTCTTCCCTCCATTCAGGACATTTCATCTCAGCGCTGCATGTCCCGTGCCCGTAACATCATCAATGACCCATCACACCCCCACCATGGACTGTTCTCCCTGCTGCCCTCTGGGAAGAGGTTTGCAGCATCCGCTGCAGGTCCACCAGGTTCTGCAACAGCTTTTTCCCTGCTGTCATCAGACTGTTGAACACTAGAACTGTTGAGCTCTAAACTGAACTCTGCATCACACATTCACAGAACTGTACTTTATGACACTACGGACCTCTATCTTGCACTATCTCGCACTACCAACTTTACTGAACTTGTATAAACCCTTTAAATAGAAGTTTAATACATGGTTTAGCATTCCTCTGCACACTCTTGAATACTGTTTTGCCTACTTGCACTATTGCATAATTATCACTGCTGCACTTTATACTTATTTTTAATATATATATATATATATATATATATAGTATATGTATATATATATATTTTCATAGGATATGTTACTTCTATTCAACTGCAATATCACTACTTTGTTGTAAGACGTATGCAACGGAATTTCGTTTTGTATGCACCATGTGCAGACAAGATGACAATAAAGTTTGTCTAAGTCTAAGTCTAAGTCATGTCAGGTCAGCTGTCTGGAGAGAGAGAGAAGTCAGGACCTGCGGGCGGAGCACCACCGTGCCACCGCCGCCATGACGGAACTCAAAAGCAAACTCCATGAGGAGAAGCAGAAAGAGTTAGCCATTACCAGGGAGACATTACTGCGGCAGCATGAAATGGAGCTGATGAGAGTGATCAAAATCAAAGATGGAGAGATCCAGCGACTGAATGCCTTGGTCCTCAGCCTGAGGGACGGCTCCATGGACAAGGTGATCCGCTCTATCCGTGTCTGACTATCCGCACGCCACGTCGGGCTTCGATGCGGCCGCTACCGTATTGTGTAGCTTGTCCCCAGTAAGCGTCGCGGCGCTCCGTTGCGGTCTCAACGGCCCGGTGTGGCGCAATGTCTGCTCAGGTGAGGAGGGGGGGCGCTTTGCTGGCGGAGGTGGAGGAGACGCGGCGGTGTCGGGAGACCGAGCGGTGTCGCCTCCACCAGGAGCGCGGAAGAAGCCCTGGCAGCGGCCCAGCAGGCCTGGCAGTCCCGAGCGGCCGAGCTCCGATCGGCTCATCACCAGCATCGGGAGGAGCTGAGCCGAACCAAGAGAGACTGCGAGAGGGAGATCCGCCGACTGGTAGGACTGATCAGATGCGCGGTGCGTGGCTATGTTCCCAATTTCGTTGTATACCTGCAGTGCAATGACACCTAAGGCATTCTATTCTATTCTATTTCACAAGAAGAAAATGTCCGGTTGCTCGCTTCGCTTTTGTCACAGCAAAGGTGTTCTAGTCGATTCAAGAAAAAAATTGGCCGGTTGCTCTCTTTGTTTTTGTCACAATTCTGGCAAATGAGTTTGCCCGCCTGCCTGAGCGCTCCCCGTTTGTACATCCAGACGGATGAGATCAAGCTGAAAGACAGAGCGGTTAGTGTTTTGGATGAAGCCCTGGGGCCGGCCACGTCCACCGCCTTCAGCTGCAGACTCAGGCTGCCGAGCAGCAGATCGCTGCCCTGAGGGATTCCCAAAGGGCGGGCCTAAACTACCCTGGAAGTGGGGTCAACGCCGCTACTAGCAATCCTCTTCATTGCGTAAGCCACCTCATCACACACTTGCAGTACGCATGACTTAGTTCGTTGCTGGAGGAAGGTAGCACAAAAACAGTTTTGAACTTTGAACGAGTGCTTGTGTGTGTGTGTTGCGGGGCGTTTTCAGTCTCAGGAGGATCGGGACACGCGACGGTTTCATCTGAAAATCGCTGAGCTCAGCGCAGTCATCAGGAAACTGGAGGATCGAAACGCCCTGCTTTCTGAAGAGCGCAATGAACTGGTAATTTATTGACGGCACGCTTGAAGGTTTGCGCTACGTTTGATGCGCGCCATCCAGCGAGGCACCCATTGCGCTTGCTTATTAGTTGAGCGGCGCGGCGAGTCGGTTGCCTGGTAGATGTCTTTTATTGGGAGCCAAAGCCACGATTCCGTTCAAACCGATGCAAAAGGAATGGATGCGTTCTGGCCCGCGTGTTGTGCGTCTTTCACATCCCGCACTTCATGCTTGCAGCTAAAGCGACTGAGAGAAACAGAAAGCCAGTTTCTGCCACTCCTGTACAAAAACAAACGCCTGAGCAGGAAGAATGAAGAACTCTCGCTGGTGCTGTGTCGCCTTGAAAACAAAGTGCGCTTTGTCACCCAGGAGAACGAGGAGATGGCAAGCTTGGTAAGTCGACGCGGACAACGGCGGCGTGCCAACAGAGTCCACTGCATTTGTGTTCCACAGAGAAGGCCTAGTTCGCTCAATGACCTGGACCGCGGTTGCGGCCAGCAGGACGGTGAAATGGAGTTCCTTCAAGTTGTGGAGCAGCGGCACATCATCGACGACTTGTCCAAGGTCTTCAGGCAGGCGACTCGGTGCACGTACGGCAGCGCCGCGCTCGCTCGCTGTCGCCAGGAAACCTTTTCCGTCCAAAGCTTGGCCGGCGGCCGCCATCCAAAAAATTGGCCCCTTAAATTCCGACCTTTCAAGCAGGAGCATTGTGCGCACGCGTTTGAACACGCTTTAGACTTGTTTTGCCGTTTTCAGCAGCTCAAAGCTCCCGTTTTGTCAGCGCCTTTGCCACTCGCTGTGCGCTGAAAACGACGGACTTGCCCGGCTGCTCAGCCCGTCAACCATGAGCCGCGAGCGCGACGTCATTGTCCGTAGGCAGCTAGTGGCAAAATGCACCCTGTTAGAGTTGCGCTCGCTCCAACTTATTTTGCAAGAACCACACGGGAGACAAGTAAGTTCTTTTGGACACCTGCAGGTGGAGAGTCCATCCGTTGTACGAATGAAGTCTGACTCTCGGCTCCTGCACGAGCATTTTAATTAAGAGAAACAGGGTGGGTGTAAGAGTGGATTGAATAGAGGAAGCCCTTGACCTCTAGTCAAAACATAGCAAGGGGTGTTTTACAACTTTGTGTAGGAAGGGATAAGCGATAGGGATAAATAAGGGATAAATAATATTATTTATTACAGGTCGCAGTCAAAGTCAAAGCAACACAATGATACGATAAAGATAATCTGGAAAACCCTGACACACCCTGTAGTTGTCACTTTTGGAAAAGACGAGCGTCCCTCCAATCATCGCCGGTGACGTGTTTTTCAGGCTCTGGAGACAGGAGCTCATGTCAGAAATGTCATTGTGAGTCGCGTTTGTTTCTGCGCCGGAGCCGTTCGTTCCCTTTGCATCCAAAGAATCTGAAAGGCGGATTATTTGTGTCGACAGGAGAGAGATTTGCTGCTACGATACCGACGTCGAGAATCTCTGAGGAGGAACAAAGCGTGAGGTCCTGCAAGGTGAGTCTGTTTGTTTGCGGCTGCTTGGTGTTGCGCAAGATGAAATGGCCTTTTTCTCGCTATCGTTCCTCTCGTCGATTCATCGTGAGGTGTCGCTTCAGTTTGTTCAGAGAGATGTTTGCTTCCGCGCCCGCAGGTCATCGAAACATTTTACGGCTACGACGAAGACGTGTTGGTGGACTCGGACGGATCGTCCTTGTCTTTTCACACCGACAGAACCCCCGACACGGAACCCGAAGAGGTAGCCCGCCATTTCTGCCAGCGTATTGGCACCAAACATTCCTCTTCAGCCTGGAATCGGACTCGTCTTTGCGTCGCGGGTGCTTTGTCGCCGGTCTGACTGATTCTGGTACTAGTGCTGTGTTGCATTGGTGTGTGCATGAAGAGGCGGAGCTTCGCTACCGCCAGCTGACGCAAGAATATCAAGCGCTGCAACGAGCCTACGCTCTGCTAGCCCAGACCAGCGAAGGGGACTACGACGCCGAGAAGGAGATCAAGGTGGCGCCCCTTCCCGCAACCCCCGGCCGGGTCGCAGCCTCCCCGTTCTCACCCAGCCTCGGGTGTTCTCTGGTCTGAAAGGAGGAGGAGGAGCCTCCCTCCTCCTCCTTTCAGACCAGAGAAAAGCTGATGGTAGAAATGGGTCACTATCAAAGCAGAGTAGCAGATCTGGAGTCAGCGCTGAAGCAACAAGGACAGGTAAGCTCATCAATGAGCACACCTTTTTCTCAGACAAAATAGCTACATTCTTCAGTCACTCATCCGTCTGGCATTACTGGACCAACCCCCCCCCCCCCCCCCCGAACGTGGCTGGGAAAATGCGGAGAAAAGCAAATGTCATTTTCCAGTCAACCAAAGAATTTGTGGATGAAAATGACACAACATTCCAAAGCTGTCCACGCGTTTGTCTCTTCTAGAATGTCAAGTGGGTGGAGGAGAAGCAGCTGCTGCGTCAGACCAATCAGCAGTTGGCCGAAAAGGTGACGGAAAGAAAGGCGCTGGGCGGAGTCGCTTGGCGTCACACCTGTCGGGAAGCCCCGCAGATGAGGTCTGACTGTCTTTTCAGGTCAGGCGGATGGAGGCGGAAGAAGCGCGTCTGAAAGAGCACATCCAGGATATCCGAGACCAAAACGAACTGCTTGAGTTCCGCATCCTGGAGCTGGAGGTGGGAAGACTCGCACAAGCGTGTTGAGGCCAGAGATGTGACGGACGGACGGACGGACGGACGGATGCATGCCTCTGCCTTTCAGGAGAGGGAGTGGCGCTCCCCCGTCTTGAAGTTTCTGCAAGTCCGTTTCCCAGACGGCCTCAGCCCTTTGCAGATCTACTGCGAGGCCGAGGGCGTGAGCGTAGGTAAGGCGTCCCTCGCAACCCTAACCTTAACCCGAGGTCCCAGAACACCTTACATTGCTCCTTGCGCCTTTCCCCCGGACATCGTCATCAGTGATCTGATGAAGAAGCTGGACATCCTGGGCTATAACGCCGTAAGTGTATGTCGAACTCCTTATGTTCGCACTCCACGAGACTCGGCGGCTCAAATGTGACTTTTGGAAGGCTTTGCGCTGAAAGAAGCTTGTTGACGCTGTGCCTTTGGGCTCTTGCAGAATCTCACCAACGAGGAGCAGGTGGTCGTGATTCACGCCAGGACCCTTCTCACCCTAGCCGAGAAGGTAACGCGCACGTCCACGCACGCTCTCGCATTCTGCTTATGTGACAGCAGCCTTTCCTCAGTGGTTAGAATACATCAAAGTGACCAAGTCAGCACTTCAACAGAAGATGTTGGACATTGAAAGTGAGAAGGTAGACAGACACGCGACATCAGCCAAGGGGAACTCCGGCAATGTGCCCCAACAATTCTGACCTTGAGCTGTGCTAGGATATGTTCTGCAAGCAGAAGGGCTACCTGGATGAAGAGTTGGACTTCAGGAAGTGTTCCATGGACCAGGCTCATAAGGTAAGCCGCCCTCAAATCTCCCGCCGGACCACTGATGGACGAGGATTGCGGCCCAGAGGATCCTGGAGCTGGAGGCCATGTTGTACGAGGCGCTACCGCAGCGGGACTGCCCCGCCACGGACGGCGAAAAAGCCAGCCACGCTGGCGTGAATGACGTGCTGACGGCGGATCAGAGAGAAGAGCTTAGGAGCGCCGTGGACCAATGGAAGCGAGCCCTGATGTGCGAGTTGAGGGAGCGCGACGCTTGCATCCTCCAAGAGAGAATGGATCTGCTGCACAGCGCGCAACAGGTAAGGGCCCAAAGCCAGCCCGGCACTTACTTGCACGCTTACTGGCTTTTGAATGCCACTTTCCATTTGTCCGTCCTAGAGGAACAAAGAGCTGAAAGAATTCATCGAAGCTCAGAAGAGACAAATCAAACAATTGGAGGAGAAGTTTCTGTTTCTCTTTCTATTCTTCTCCTTGGCCTTCATTCTGTGGCCCTAACACCAGCTGGTGAGTGAGCTCCAGCGGCACCGCACTCGACACCTCCGATACACTGCCAGCCGGTCTCAGACGTTGGCAGACGCTCCGATGCCAACGTATACCCCCCGCCACGGTGACAGAGGCACCGCGTCACACCGGCGCTCATCCAATCAGAAGGCAGGAAAAGCAAATTCACATGCAGGGCACTTTTGAACCAGAAGAGAGCGCCACAAAAAACGGTTGTTGCCCCAAACGCGCACTAAAAAGGGTCAGAATAACAAGAGTCCCACTGGCCAGCCGGGGCCACCCGTCCAGCTGTTTCTTCAGGGGGGAAAAAAATTGGAGTCACCGGTGAGTACATTTTGCATTTAGCTCTGCTTTTCTGCTTCTGTCTTCAAGTGTGTGGCATCCTGCGATCAAAGATTCAGCCAACCCCAAAGCGGTTGACCTCAACGTCCCACCACCATGCCTACCAGAGCAGGTGACGTGATGCTTTGGACATCCTTCCGTCTCAGATGCCCAAAAGTACTCTTTGCCACATCTGCGGCAATACGGTGTCTTTTCAAAGGTGCAAATAAATCCAGCGTGGGCGGAACACGCACGTCTTCGTTTTTTCCCGCTTTGTTTGTGTGACAGCTGTTGTGAAAATTTTATACAAATAAAGTTGTATAGTACAGGTTTGGCCAAGCCGCAACTCCCGAACCGCATGCGGCTCTTTTATGTTCATATCAACATTTGTGTGTGTGTGTGTGTGTGTGGGGGGGGGGGGGGTTGTGCGTGTTGGCTTCACTTGAGTTCAATTTGGTATTTTGGTCAAAAGCGCATGTGGTGAAATTCCACAAAGTAGGATGGGCAAACACATTTCTTTAAACTATGAGTGTCAATTGGGCTCTCGAAATGGCAGGGAAAAGATGCACAGCAAAACGAAAATACATAGATGAACACAGGACGTTTTAATCAGAGTGGGAAAGTTTCTATTTTTTGTTGAACGTGATGGCAAACCATTCTGCCTGATATGTCAGACCTCAGCGCATTTCAAAGATTCAAATCTTCAGCGCCATGCACTTCAGCTCACTCCATGCTAACATTGATCAGGCGTCGAACCCGCATCATCATGCTTAAGAGGTGGCCATGCTAACCAGTGCGCCATTATGTCAACGCATAATAACTAAGTCTACTGGTCAAAACAGCGGTTACTATATGACGTCGCTACGTCGTGGTCACGTGACGCAGACAAGACGTCAATGGACGTGGGCAGAGTTAACTTGTTTAAAAGGGAGTAGGCAGAAGAAATATTTAATTTATTTAAATCTATTTTGAGTGCACACCATTATGCCAATGCATAACAACTGTAAATCTACTAAATAAAACAGCGGTTGCTATATGACATCTGCCACGTCGTGGTCACGTGACATACGTGACGTCGATGGGCGTAACTTTCGCCGGAATTCAAATCCGCGGGGAGAGTTAACTTGTTTAAAAGAGAGTGGGCAGAAGAATTATTTAATTTATTTAAATCTATTTGGTGTGTGCGCCATTATGTCAATGCATAACAACTGTAAGTCTACTAAACAAAACAGCGGTTGCTATATGACGTCTGCCACGTCGTGGTCACGTGACGCGGACGTGACGTCGACGCCTACTTTACATCCCACCGATCACAGGACCCCTCGGCTGCATAACCGTGCCCCCTTCCCAACCAATCGGATTTGCTATACGCGAAAACGACGCCAATGGAAAGAGCTTCCGCCCAAATTTAAATCCGTGGGCGTGGCTCGCAGCAGGAAGTAGGAAAATGGCGGCGATGTTGACAAAGACACAGCGGATGGTAACATACGACTAACAAGAGAAATATTTTTATTTTCTGCTTGCAACTGGACCGTCCAGAGCGTACACGGTAAGTACAACTCATCGTTTTTAAAAAGAAGTACTTTTGTTGCCCTGAAAAGCGAGTGAGCGTGGCGTTTGTGGGGGACGTCGAATTTCGACGATTCTTTCTGGTCAACGGTTGTAAATGATTGTGTTGATTAAAAAAGAAAACTTGATGTAACTCTACTTTTAACTGCCGTTTCAGATAGATTTGGAATTGCATCACATCCAATTTTGCCTAGAGCGTACACGGTAAGTAACACTCGTTGTGTTTAAGGAGATTTACGTTTGTAATAGCAGAAGTGTAGCCGCGTTGCGTTGTACGTGTGAATGTTGGTCCGGGCGAAATGTTAATGTTTAATTTCATTCCTTTAGGTTCCACGGTGTTTGTTGGCTGCAAGTTTTCCACTGCAAGAAGAGGCTCATATCATTGACCAGGAGCGAGCTACAATGGTGAGTAGCCATAACATTTATGTTAAACACTTCCTATTTCATGTCTAACAGTACTTGATTTAACAAATAACCATAAATAAATACAGTGTGGGCACTGAAGTTAACATATGTGATTATACTGCCTAATCTGTCACCGAGTAGATTGTTGCAAAGTAATATAAGATCCAAAGTTGTAATTCAGAATAGTTTTCAAAAGAAGGCCATTAGAATTATATACAAGTCTGATTACCCTGAACAAGCTATTAATTAAATCACAAATTCTTCAATTCAAAGATTTGGTAGATTATCAGACAAATAATGTATAACAGTAATTGATTTAACACATCACGATAAGTAGATTGAGTGTGGGCACTCTCAAGTTAACATATGTGATTATACTGCCTAATCTGTTACAGAGTATGTTGTTGCCAAGTAATGTAGAATAGATCCAAAGTAGTAATCCAGAATAGTTTTGAAGAGGCCATTAGAATGATAAACAAATCTGATTACCTTGAACATAATAACAAGCTAAGTGTTTAATATGTCCTATGAAGTCAAAATTGGGCACCATCATGTGGTGAAATTTGGAATTGCATCACATCCAATTTTGCCTGTGAACAAACAGATTACATAAATCTTAGTTTTGAATAAGCCACTCCTTCTCAAACAAGTAAACTCTGCCCATTTTGCGCAGTAGATGTTCTGTTAATATCTAGTATTTATACAAAGTCATAATTTAAATTGCTTTCAACCTTCATTCATCGGTTCAACCAACATTACTCGCTCTTATTACCAACTTGTATTGATTTAACTAAGCGTTTAATACTTCCTATCAGGTCTCAAATCGAGATTTGGCAAAATACAATTTCAGCAAATCCAATTTTGCCAGGGAACAAAAATAGATTAAATAAACTAAATAAGTCCTCTTCCCATTAAATAAATCAGAAAAGTCTGTCTTGTAACCAGTCCTCTTCAAACAAGTAAAGTCTGCCCATTTTGTGCCGTAGATTTTGTGTCTATGCCTAGTATTTAAACAAAATCATAATTTAAACGACTTCTTTCCTTCATTCACTTTGGAAATTTGGAATTGCAGCAAATCGAATTTTGGCAGGGAACAAAAATAGATCAATTAAACTAAATAAGTCTTCTTCCCATTAAATAAATTAAAAAAGTCTGTCTTGTAACCAGTCCTTTTCAAACAAGTAAAGTCTGCCCATTTTGTGCCGTCGATTTTGTGTTAATGCCTAGTATTTATACAAAATCATAATTTAAAGGACTTCATTCCTTCATTCACTTTGGAAATTTGGAATTGCAGCACATCAAATTTTGCCTGGGAAGAAAAGTAGATTAAATAAATTTAATAAGTCTTACTACTTCCCATTAAATAAATTAAATACGTCTTACTTGTTCCCACTCCTTTTCAAAACAGTAGTTTAAAACGAGGGCCCTTCACTCAATCTTTAACCTCAACCCCGCACGTTGTGTTGTATCTGTGAATGTTGGTTGTGGCCAAATGATAGTTTTCTTTCATTCGTTTAGGTTCCAAGAAAACTTGATGTAACTCTACTTTTAACTGCCGTTTCAGATAAGCGGGTATTACGTCGCAGTCATGTGCCGCGGATATGACGTAATTGCCCGAACCTCCGATTCAAATCTGTTGGCGCGATGGCCGTGAGCCACTGAGCAGCGACGATTATCAACAGAAATATCTTTATTTTCTGCTTGCAACTGGACCGTCTAGAGCGTACACGGTAAGTAACACTCATTGTGTTTAAGGAGATTTACGTTTGTAATAGCAGAAGTGTAGCCGCGTTGCGTTGTACGTGTGAAAATTGGTCGAGGCGAAATGTTAATGTTTAATTTCATTCCTTTAGGTTCCACGGTGTTTGTTGGCTGCAAGTTTTCCACTGCAAGAAGAGGCTCGTATCATTGACCAGGAGCGAGCTACAATGGTGAGTAGCCATAACATTTATGTTAAACACTTCCTATTTCATGTCTAACAGTACTTGATTTAACAAATAACCATAAATAAATACAGTGTGGGCACTGAAGTTAACATATGTGATTATACTGCCTAATCTGTCACGGAGTAGATTGTTGCAAAGTAATATAAGATCCAAAGTTATAATTCAGAATAGTTTTCAAAAGAAGGCCATTAGAATTATATACAAGTCTGATTACCCTGAACAAGCTATTAATTAAATCACAAATTCTTCAATTCAAAGATTTGGTAGATTATCAGACAAATAATGTCTAACAGTAATTGATTTAACACATCACGATAAGTAGATTGAGTGTGGGCACTCTCAAGTTAACAGATATGATTATACTGCCTAATCTGTTACAGAGTATGTTGTTGCCAAGTAATGTAGAATAGATCCAAAGTAGTAATCCAGAATAGTTTTGAAGAGGCCATTAGAATAATAAACAAATCTGATTACCTTGAACATAATAACAAGCTAAGTGTTTAATATGTCCTATGAAGTCAAAATTGGGCACCATCATGTGGTGAAATTTGGAATTGCATCACATCCAATTTTGCCTGGGAACAAACAGATTAAATAAATCTTAGTTTTGAATAAGCCACTCCTTCTCAAACAAGTAAACTCTGCCCATTTCGCGCAGTAGATGTTCTGTTAATATCTAGTATTTATACAAAGTCATAATTTAAATTGCTTTCAACCTTCATTCATCGGTTCAACCAACATTACTCGCTCTTATTACCAACTTGTATTGATTTAACTAAGCGTTTAATACTTCCTATCAGGTCTCAAGGCAAGATTTGGCAAAATACAATTTCAGCAAATCCAATTTTGCCAGGGAACAAAAATAGATTAAATAAACTAAATAAGTCTTCTTTCCATTAAATAAATCAGAAAAGTCTGTCTTGTAACCAGTCCTCTTCAAACAAGTAAAGTCTGCCCATTTTGTGCCGTAGATTTTGTGTCTATGCCTAGTATTTAAACAAAATCATAATTTAAACGACTTCTTTCCTTCATTCACTTTGGAAATTTGGAATTGCAGCAAATCGAATTTTGCCAGGGAACAAAAATAGATCAATTAAACTAAATAAGTCTTCTTCCCATTAAATAAATTAAAAAAGTCTGTCTTGTAACCAGTCCTTTTCAAACAAGTAAAGTCTGCCCATTTTGTGCCGTCGATTTTGTGTTAATGCCTAGTATTTATACAAAATCATAATTTAAAGGACTTCATTCCTTCATTCACTTTGGAAATTTGGAATTGCAGCACATCAAATTTTGCCTGGGAAGAAAAGTAGATTAAATAAATTTAATAAGTCTTACTACTTCCCATTAAATAAATTAAATACGTCTTACTTGTTCCCACTCCTTTTCAAAAAAGTAGTTTAAAACGAGGTCCCTTCACTCAACCTTTAACCCTATTTATTCACCTTCTAGGCTAAGTGTTAAAGGCTAAGTGTTAAAGGCTAAGTGTTAAAGGCTAAGTGTTAAAGGCTAAGTGTTAGAGGCTAAGTGCCAGAGGCTAGGCGCCAGAGGCGAGTTTTTGTGGGCTGAAGTTTTAGTGGGGTTAGTGTGAATACAATCCAAAAGAATACAACAGAATACAATACAATAGAATATAATACATAGATTAAATTATATAGCTCTTACTACTTCCCATTAAATAAATTAAATACGTCTTACTTGTTCCCAATCCTTTTCAAAAAAGTAGTTTAAAACGAGGGCCCTTCACTCAACCTTTAACCTCAACCCCGCACGTCACATTGTGTTGTATCTGTGAATGTTGGTTGTGGCCAAATGATAGTTTTCTTTCATTTGTTTAGGTTCCACGGTGTTTGTTGGCTATGTTTTCCACTGTCAGAAGGATGAAAATACAAAGTACAACGCTTGGACGTGGGCGAAGGCGTCACCGGTGAGTCCTTCCTTCCTATTTATTTACCTTCTAGATGCTAGAGGCTAAGTGTTAGAGGCTAAGTGTTAGAGGCTAAGTGTTAAACACAATACGAACAACACAACGATACTGCACTGAACAACACGATACCGCACTGAGAAACACGATACCGCACTGAACAACACGATACCGCACTGAACAACACCATGCCGCACTGAACACCATGCCACACTGAACAACACCATCCCGCACTGAACAACACCATGCCGCACTAAACAACACCATGCCGCACTGAACAACACCATGCCGCACAGAATAACACAATACCGCACAGAACAACACAATACCGCACAAACAGTTTTAGATAATATTACGTCGCAGTCATGTGACGCGGACATGACGTCAATAGGCGGAACTCACGGCAAAATTATAATCCGTGGGCGTGGCTTGCAACAGGAAGTAGGAAAGCGGCAATTCTGGCAAACAAGACACAGCGGTTAGTAACACGATGACTAACAAGGCAAATATTTTTGTTTTCAGCTTGCAACTTGACCGTCTAGAGCGTACAAGGTAATTACAACTGTTTTTTTTTAGCCCTGAAAAGCGAGGGAGTGTGGCGTTTGGGAGGAATGTCGAACTCGGCGTCTGCTTCCAGCCACAGACGCCAAATTTCGACGATTATTTCGACTGGTCAACGGTTGTAAATTATTGCGTTGACTAAAAACTTTATTTAACTCTACTCTTAACTTTGCCGTTTCAGATATGCGGGTATTACACCGCGGAAATGACGTCAATAGGCTGAACTCTCGCCAAAATTCAAATCTGTGGGCGCAATGGCCTTGAGCGAGACACCGGATACAAACACGACGATTATCAACAGAAATATCTTTATTTTCTGCTTGCAAGTGGACCGTCTAGAGCGTACACGGTAAGTACAACTCATTGTGTTTAAAAAGATTTACGTTTGTGTAGTTTGCGTTGCGTTGTATCTGTGAATGTTGGTTGAGGCTAAATGTTAATGTTTAATTTCATTCCTTTAGGTTCCACGGTGTTTGTTGGCTGTATGTTTTCCACTGCAAGAAGAGGCTCGTATCATTGACCAGCAGGAGCTACAATGGTGAGTACCCCTTTCGTCTTCCATTTATGTTAAACACTTCCTATTTCATGTCTAACAGTACTCGATTTAACAAATAACCATAAATAAATACAGTGTGGGCAGTCACGTTAACATATGTGATTATCCTGCCTAATATGTTTATCACAAATATGTCACTAATCACTAATATGTTTATTTGTTTATCACAACACCTTTGGACCTTCAGCAATCGATTATTTCCCTTCATCTACATAGAGACAGAACGATGGTGTCTTAAACATCTCATTCATTTCACCAAATAACTTCACGCAGGTGGATAACGGCCGTCTCGGTCACGCTATGTTGCGTGATGCAGTTTTGAAGAACCAAATGCATTTATTCAATGAATAAGTCAAGCTAGTTCTATGTTTATGATGTTGTAAGTTACGGTACCGATTGAAGTTGAGTTCGAAGCCAGTGGAAAACAGCGCTGCGTTTGTGCTCTCCAGGTACAAATGTTGTGATCTCTGACTGACGACCGGGCGAGACTCGAGTAAGAGATGTCCAAACGAGCTCCGGCAGGGCGGGCCAAGGCGGAGCGAACGGACGCCCTTCAGGCCGCCAATGACGAGCTGAGAACCAAACTGATGGACGTCCAGTTAGAACTTCAGCAGGAGAAGAACAAGGTGAAAACCTCAACAGACAGACACTGCCTGCCTCCCTGCCTGCCTCCCTGCCTGCCTCCCTCCCTCCCAGTTTTCCCGATGTAGATTAGACATGCGTGTGCCATGACTGTGTCAGCCTACATCAACAAATGCACCAAGGACGTCAGCACCACTAAGAATGTCATCACCCGGGGCAACCAACGACCCTGGATGACTGAGGAGGTACGTCAAACGCTACGAGCGCGGAACTCTGCCTTCAAGTCTGGCGACAAGGAGACACTGAGGACAGCGAGAGCCAACTTGAACCGTGCCATCAGGATAGCGAAGCGAGACCGCAGTCGAAAATTTCAGGATCGTTTCCACGACGTCAAAAACATCAGGAGTATGTGGCAAGGCATACGGGCGATTACAGACTACAACTCACCCTCCCCCCCCCCGGTGGGTGTAGTTGATGCTGACTTTCTAAATGGTCTAAATAACTTCTTTGGGAGGTTCGAGGCACTAAACGGCACTCCAGCAGTTAAAACTGTCCCCCATCAGGAAGAGGAGGTACTCTGCCTTGACTCCGCCGATGTGTTGAAGACCCTGAGGAGAGTCAACCCCTGTAAGGCCCCTGGCCCCGACAACATTCCTGGGCGTGTGTTCAGGGAATGTGCAAGTCATCTGGCTGGGGTCATCACAGACATTTTTAACACCTCGCTGGGCCAAGCCACAGTGCCGGCGTGCTTTAAGACTGCCTCCATCATTCCGGTGCCGAAGAAACCTCAAATCACTTCATTTAATGATTACCGGCCTGTTGCACTGACTCCGGTTATGATGAAGTGCTTCGAAAGGCTGCTTAAAGGTCACATCGTTTCCAGACTCCCCCTATTATTTGACCCGTTCCAGTTTGCCGACCGGCAAAACCGCTCCACTCAGGACGCCATCTCCTCCGTTCTTCACCTGAGCCTGGCTCACCTGGAGGAGAAGAACACCCATGTGCGGAGGCTGTTCCTGGACTTCAGCTCAGCGTTTAACACCATCATCCCACAGCATCTGGTAGGAAAATTGGAACACCTGGGCTTCAACACCCCCCTTCGCAACTGGCTGCTAGACTTCCTCACCAACAGACCTCAGTCAGTCCGGGTCGGACAGAACACCTCTGATGTCATCACCCTCAGCACAGGCTCCCTTCAGGGCTGCGTCCTGAGCCCCCTGCTGTGCACCCTGATGACACACGACTGCGTCCTCAGGTTCACCACCAATCACATCGTGAAGTCAGCAGACGACACAACGGTGGTGGGGCTCATCAGAGACAACAACGACCTGGACTACAGAGAGGAGGTGGAGCAGCTGGTGGGCTGGTGCAGAGAAAACAGCCTGATCCTGAATGAGGAGAAGATGAAGGAGATCATCGTCGACTTCAGGAAAAAACAGCCTCACCACGCTCCACTGATCATCAACAGCTCAGCTGTGGAGGTGGTCAGCACCACCAAATTCCTGGGGGTCCACATCACAGAAGACCTCACCTGGACTATGAACACTACGGCACTGGTCAAGAGGGCACAGAAGCGCTTGTACTTCCTGCGGAGGATGAGGAGAGCCCACCTGCCCCCACCCATCATGAGGACGTTCTACAGGAGCACCATAGAGAGCATTCTGACAAGCTGTCTCTCTGTGTGGTGTGGAGGCTGCACCGCCTCCGATTGGAAGAACGTGAGGAGAGTGGTGAGGACAGCAGAGAGGATCATAGGGGCTCCTCTTCCCTCCATTCAGGACATTTCATCTCAGCGCTGCATGTCCCGTGCCCGTAACATCATCAATGACCCATCACACCCCCACCATGGACTGTTCTCCCTGCTGCCCTCTGGGAAGAGGTTTGCAGCATCCGCTGCAGGTCCACCAGGTTCTGCAACAGCTTTTTCCCTGCTGTCATCAGACTGTTGAACACTAGAACTGTTGAGCTCTAAACTGAACTCTGCATCACACATTCACAGAACTGTACTTTATGACACTACGGACCTCTATCTTGCACTATCTCGCACTACCAACTTTACTGAACTTGTATAAACCCTTTAAATAGAAGTTTAATACATGGTTTAGCATTCCTCTGCACACTCTTGAATACTGTTTTGCCTACTTGCACTATTGCATAATTATCACTGCTGCACTTTATACTTATTTTTAATATATATATATATATATATATATAGTATATGTATATATATATATTTTCATAGGATATGTTACTTCTATTCAACTGCAATATCACTACTTTGTTGTAAGACGTATGCAACGGAATTTCGTTTTGTATGCACCATGTGCAGACAAGATGACAATAAAGTTTGTCTAAGTCTAAGTCTAAGTCATGTCAGGTCAGCTGTCTGGAGAGAGAGAGAAGTCAGGACCTGCGGGCGGAGCACCACCGTGCCACCGCCGCCATGACGGAACTCAAAAGCAAACTCCATGAGGAGAAGCAGAAAGAGTTAGCCATTACCAGGGAGACATTACTGCGGCAGCATGAAATGGAGCTGATGAGAGTGATCAAAATCAAAGATGGAGAGATCCAGCGACTGAATGCCTTGGTCCTCAGCCTGAGGGACGGCTCCATGGACAAGGTGATCCGCTCTATCCGTGTCTGACTATCCGCACGCCACGTCGGGCTTCGATGCGGCCGCTACCGTATTGTGTAGCTTGTCCCCAGTAAGCGTCGCGGCGCTCCGTTGCGGTCTCAACGGCCCGGTGTGGCGCAATGTCTGCTCAGGTGAGGAGGGGGGGCGCTTTGCTGGCGGAGGTGGAGGAGACGCGGCGGTGTCGGGAGACCGAGCGGTGTCGCCTCCACCAGGAGCGCGGAAGAAGCCCTGGCAGCGGCCCAGCAGGCCTGGCAGTCCCGAGCGGCCGAGCTCCGATCGGCTCATCACCAGCATCGGGAGGAGCTGAGCCGAACCAAGAGAGACTGCGAGAGGGAGATCCGCCGACTGGTAGGACTGATCAGATGCGCGGTGCGTGGCTATGTTCCCAATTTCGTTGTATACCTGCAGTGCAATGACACCTAAGGCATTCTATTCTATTCTATTTCACAAGAAGAAAATGTCCGGTTGCTCGCTTCGCTTTTGTCACAGCAAAGGTGTTCTAGTCGATTCAAGAAAAAAATTGGCCGGTTGCTCTCTTTGTTTTTGTCACAATTCTGGCAAATGAGTTTGCCCGCCTGCCTGAGCGCTCCCCGTTTGTACATCCAGACGGATGAGATCAAGCTGAAAGACAGAGCGGTTAGTGTTTTGGATGAAGCCCTGGGGCCGGCCACGTCCACCGCCTTCAGCTGCAGACTCAGGCTGCCGAGCAGCAGATCGCTGCCCTGAGGGATTCCCAAAGGGCGGGCCTAAACTACCCTGGAAGTGGGGTCAACGCCGCTACTAGCAATCCTCTTCATTGTGTAAGCCACCTCATCACACACTTGCAGTACGCATGACTTAGTTCGTTGCTGGAGGAAGGTAGCACAAAAACAGTTTTGAACTTTGAACGAGTGCTTGTGTGTGTGTGTTGCGGGGCGTTTTCAGTCTCAGGAGGATCGGGACACGCGACGGTTTCATCTGAAAATCGCTGAGCTCAGCGCAGTCATCAGGAAACTGGAGGATCGAAACGCCCTGCTTTCTGAAGAGCGCAATGAACTGGTAATTTATTGACGGCACGCTTGAAGGTTTGCGCTACGTTTGATGCGCGCCATCCAGCGAGGCACCCATTGCGCTTGCTTATTAGTTGAGCGGCGCGGCGAGTCGGTTGCCTGGTAGATGTCTTTTATTGGGAGCCAAAGCCACGATTCCGTTCAAACCGATGCAAAAGGAATGGATGCGTTCTGGCCCGCGTGTTGTGCGTCTTTCACATCCCGCACTTCATGCTTGCAGCTAAAGCGACTGAGAGAAACAGAAAGCCAGTTTCTGCCACTCCTGTACAAAAACAAACGCCTGAGCAGGAAGAATGAAGAACTCTCGCTGGTGCTGTGTCGCCTTGAAAACAAAGTGCGCTTTGTCACCCAGGAGAACGAGGAGATGGCAAGCTTGGTAAGTCGACGCGGACAACGGCGGCGTGCCAACAGAGTCCACTGCATTTGTGTTCCACAGAGAAGGCCTAGTTCGCTCAATGACCTGGACCGCGGTTGCGGCCAGCAGGACGGTGAAATGGAGTTCCTTCAAGTTGTGGAGCAGCGGCACATCATCGACGACTTGTCCAAGGTCTTCAGGCAGGCGACTCGGTGCACGTACGGCAGCGCCGCGCTCGCTCGCTGTCGCCAGGAAACCTTTTCCGTCCAAAGCTTGGCCGGCGGCCGCCATCCAAAAAATTGGCCCCTTAAATTCCGACCTTTCAAGCAGGAGCATTGTGCGCACGCGTTTGAACACGCTTTAGACTTGTTTTGCCGTTTTCAGCAGCTCAAAGCTCCCGTTTTGTCAGCGCCTTTGCCACTCGCTGTGCGCTGAAAACGACGGACTTGCCCGGCTGCTCAGCCCGTCAACCATGAGCCGCGAGCGCGACGTCATTGTCCGTAGGCAGCTAGTGGCAAAATGCACCCTGTTAGAGTTGCGCTCGCTCCAACTTATTTTGCAAGAACCACACGGGAGACAAGTAAGTTCTTTTGGACACCTGCAGGTGGAGAGTCCATCCGTTGTACGAATGAAGTCTGACTCTCGGCTCCTGCACGAGCATTTTAATTAAGAGAAACAGGGTGGGTGTAAGAGTGGATTGAATAGAGGAAGCCCTTGACCTCTAGTCAAAACATAGCAAGGGGTGTTTTACAACTTTGTGTAGGAAGGGATAAGCGATAGGGATAAATAAGGGATAAATAATATTATTTATTACAGGTCGCAGTCAAAGTCAAAGCAACACAATGATACGATAAAGATAATCTGGAAAACCCTGACACACCCTGTAGTTGTCACTTTTGGAAAAAACGAGCGTCCCTCCAATCATCGCCGGTGACGTGTTTTTCAGGCTCTGGAGACAGGAGCTCATGTCAGAAATGTCATTGTGAGTCGCGTTTGTTTCTGCGCCGGAGCCGTTCGTTCCCTTTGCATCCAAAGAATCTCAAAGGCGGATTATTTGTGTCGACAGGAGAGAGATTTGCTGCTACGATACCGACGTCGAGAATCTCTGAGGAGGAACAAAGCGTGAGGTCCTGCAAGGTGAGTCTGTTTGTTTGCGGCTGCTTGGTGTTGCGCAAGATGAAATGGCCTTTTTCTCGCTATCGTTCCTCTCGTCGATTCATCGTGAGGTGTCGCTTCAGTTTGTTCAGAGAGATGTTTGCTTCCGCGCCCGCAGGTCATCGAAACATTTTACGGCTACGACGAAGACGTGTTGGTGGACTCGGACGGATCGTCCTTGTCTTTTCACACCGACAGAACCCCCGACACGGAACCCGAAGAGGTAGCCCGCCATTTCTGCCAGCGTATTGGCACCAAACATTCCTCTTCAGCCTGGAATCGGACTCGTCTTTGCGTCGCGGGTGCTTTGTCGCCGGTCTGACTGATTCTGGTACTAGTGCTGTGTTGCATTGGTGTGTGCATGAAGAGGCGGCGCTTCGCTACCGCCAGCTGACGCAAGAATATCAAGCGCTGCAACGAGCCTACGCTCTGCTAGCCCAGACCAGCGAAGGGGACTACGACGCCGAGAAGGAGATCAAGGTGGCGCCCCTTCCCGCAACCCCCGGCCGGGTCGCAGCCTCCCCGTTCTCACCCAGCCTCGGGTGTTCTCTGGTCTGAAAGGAGGAGGAGGAGCCTCCCTCCTCCTCCTTTCAGACCAGAGAAAAGCTGATGGTAGAAATGGGTCACTATCAAAGCAGAGTAGCAGATCTGGAGTCAGCGCTGAAGCAACAAGGACAGGTAAGCTCATCAATGAGCACACCTTTTTCTCAGACAAAATAGCTACATTCTTCAGTCACTCATCCGTCTGGCATTACTGGACCAACCCCCCCCCCCCCCCCCCGAACGTGGCTGGGAAAATGCGGAGAAAAGCAAATGTCATTTTCCAGTCAACCAAAGAATTTGTGGATGAAAATGACACAACATTCCAAAGCTGTCCACGCGTTTGTCTCTTCTAGAATGTCAAGTGGGTGGAGGAGAAGCAGCTGCTGCGTCAGAGCAATCAGCAGTTGGCCGAAAAGGTGACGGAAAGAAAGGCGCTGGGCGGAGTCGCTTGGCGTCACACCTGTCGGGAAGCCCCGCAGATGAGGTCTGACTGTCTTTTCAGGTCAGGCGGATGGAGGCGGAAGAAGCGCGTCTGAAAGAGCACATCCAGGATATCCGAGACCAAAACGAACTGCTTGAGTTCCGCATCCTGGAGCTGGAGGTGGGAAGACTCGCACAAGCGTGTTGAGGCCAGAGATGTGACGGACGGACGGACGGACGGACGGATGCATGCCTCTGCCTTTCAGGAGAGGGAGTGGCGCTCCCCCGTCTTGAAGTTTCTGCAAGTCCGTTTCCCAGACGGCCTCAGCCCTTTGCAGATCTACTGCGAGGCCGAGGGCGTGAGCGTAGGTAAGGCGTCCCTCGCAACCCTAACCTTAACCCGAGGTCCCAGAACACCTTACATTGCTCCTTGCGCCTTTCCCCCGGACATCGTCATCAGTGATCTGATGAAGAAGCTGGACATCCTGGGCTATAACGCCGTAAGTGTATGTCGAACTCCTTATGTTCGCACTCCACGAGACTCGGCGGCTCAAATGTGACTTTTGGAAGGCTTTGCGCTGAAAGAAGCTTGTTGACGCTGTGCCTTTGGGCTCTTGCAGAATCTCACCAACGAGGAGCAGGTGGTCGTGATTCACGCCAGGACCCTTCTCACCCTAGCCGAGAAGGTAACGCGCACGTCCACGCACGCTCTCGCATTCTGCTTATGTGACAGCAGCCTTTCCTCAGTGGTTAGAATACATCAAAGTGACCAAGTCAGCACTTCAACAGAAGATGTTGGACATTGAAAGTGAGAAGGTAGACAGACACGCGACATCAGCCAAGGGGAACTCCGGCAATGTGCCCCAACAATTCTGACCTTGAGCTGTGCTAGGATATGTTCTGCAAGCAGAAGGGCTACCTGGATGAAGAGTTGGACTTCAGGAAGTGTTCCATGGACCAGGCTCATAAGGTAAGCCGCCCTCAAATCTCCCGCCGGACCACTGATGGACGAGGATTGCGGCCCAGAGGATCCTGGAGCTGGAGGCCATGTTGTACGAGGCGCTACCGCAGCGGGACTGCCCCGCCACGGACGGCGAAAAAGCCAGCCACGCTGGCGTGAATGACGTGCTGACGGCGGATCAGAGAGAAGAGCTTAGGAGCGCCGTGGACCAATGGAAGCGAGCCCTGATGTGCGAGTTGAGGGAGCGCGACGCTTGCATCCTCCAAGAGAGAATGGATCTGCTGCACAGCGCGCAACAGGTAAGGGCCCAAAGCCAGCCCGGCACTTACTTGCACGCTTACTGGCTTTTGAATGCCACTTTCCATTTGTCCGTCCTAGAGGAACAAAGAGCTGAAAGAATTCATCGAAGCTCAGAAGAGACAAATCAAACAATTGGAGGAGAAGTTTCTGTTTCTCTTTCTATTCTTCTCCTTGGCCTTCATTCTGTGGCCCTAACACCAGCTGGTGAGTGAGCTCCAGCGGCACCGCACTCGACACCTCCGATACACTGCCAGCCGGTCTCAGACGTTGGCAGACGCTCCGATGCCAACGTATACCCCCCGCCACGGTGACAGAGGCACCGCGTCACACCGGCGCTCATCCAATCAGAAGGCAGGAAAAGCAAATTCACATGCAGGGCACTTTTGAACCAGAAGAGAGCGCCACAAAAAACGGTTGTTGCCCCAAACGCGCACTAAAAAGGGTCAGAATAACAAGAGTCCCACTGGCCAGCCGGGGCCACCCGTCCAGCTGTTTCTTCAGGGGGGAAAAAAATTGGAGTCACCGGTGAGTACATTTTGCATTTAGCTCTGCTTTTCTGCTTCTGTCTTCAAGTGTGTGGCATCCTGCGATCAAAGATTCAGCCAACCCCAAAGCGGTTGACCTCAACGTCCCACCACCATGCCTACCAGAGCAGGTGACGTGATGCTTTGGACATCCTTCCGTCTCAGATGCCCAAAAGTACTCTTTGCCACATCTGCGGCAATACGGTGTCTTTTCAAAGGTGCAAATAAATCCAGCGTGGGCGGAACACGCACGTCTTCGGTTTTTCCCGCTTTGTTTGTGTGACAGCTGTTGTGAAAATTTTATACAAATAAAGTTGTATAGTACAGGTTTGGCCAAGCCGCAACTCCCGAACCGCATGCGGCTCTTTTATGTTCATATCAACATTTGTGTGTGTGTGTGTGTGTGTGGGGGGGGGGGGGGGGGGGGGGTTGTGCGTGTTGGCTTCACTTGAGTTCAATTTGGTATTTTGGTCAAAAGCGCATGTGGTGAAATTCCACAAAGTAGGATGGGCAAACACATTTCTTTAAACTATGAGTGTCAATTGGGCTCTCGAAATGGCAGGGAAAAGATGCACAGCAAAACGAAAATACGTAGATGAACACAGGACGTTTTAATCAGAGTGGGAAAGTTTCTATTTTTTGTTGAACGTGATGGCAAACCATTCTGCCTGATATGTCAGACCTCAGCGCATTTCAAAGATTCAAATCTTCAGCGCCATGCACTTCAGCTCACTCCATGCTAACATTGATCAGGCGTCGAACCCGCATCATCATGCTTAAGAGGTGGCCATGCTAACCAGTGCGCCATTATGTCAACGCATAATAACTAAGTCTACTGGTCAAAACAGCGGTTACTATATGACGTCGCTACGTCGTGGTCACGTGACGCAGACAAGACGTCAATGGACGTGGGCAGAGTTAACTTGTTTAAAAGGGAGTAGGCAGAAGAAATATTTAATTTATTTAAATCTATTTTGAGTGCACACCATTATGCCAATGCATAACAACTGTAAATCTACTAAATAAAACAGCGGTTGCTATATGACATCTGCCACGTCGTGGTCACGTGACATACGTGACGTCGATGGGCGTAACTTTCGCCGGAATTCAAATCCGCGGGGAGAGTTAACTTGTTTAAAAGAGAGTGGGCAGAAGAATTATTTAATTTATTTAAATCTATTTGGTGTGTGCGCCATTATGTCAATGCATAACAACTGTAAGTCTACTAAACAAAACAGCGGTTGCTATATGACGTCTGCCACGTCGTGGTCACGTGACGCGGACGTGACGTCGACGCCTACTTTACATCCCACCGATCACAGGACCCCTCGGCTGCATAACCGTGCCCCCTTCCCAACCAATCGGATTTGCTATACGCGAAAACGACGCCAATGGAAAGAGCTTCCGCCCAAATTTTAAATCCGTGGGCGCGGCTCGCAGCAGGAAGTAGGAAAATGGCGGCGATGTTGACAAAGACACAGCGGATGGTAACATACGACTAACAAGAGAAATATTTTTATTTTCTGCTTGCAACTGGACCGTCCAGAGCGTACACGGTAAGTACAACTCATCGTTTTTAAAAAGAAGTACTTTTGTTGCCCTGAAAAGCGAGTGAGCGTGGCGTTTGTGGGGGACGTCGAATTTCGACGATTCTTTCTGGTCAACGGTTGTAAATGATTGTGTTGATTAAAAAAGAAAACTTGATGTAACTCTACTTTTAACTGCCGTTTCAGATAGATTTGGAATTGCATCACATCCAATTTTGCCTAGAGCGTACACGGTAAGTAACACTCGTTGTGTTTAAGGAGATTTACGTTTGTAATAGCAGAAGTGTAGCCGCGTTGCGTTGTACGTGTGAATGTTGGTCCGGGCGAAATGTTAATGTTTAATTTCATTCCTTTAGGTTCCACGGTGTTTGTTGGCTGCAAGTTTTCCACTGCAAGAAGAGGCTCATATCATTGACCAGGAGCGAGCTACAATGGTGAGTAGCCATAACATTTATGTTAAACACTTCCTATTTCATGTCTAACAGTACTTGATTTAACAAATAACCATAAATAAATACAGTGTGGGCACTGAAGTTAACATATGTGATTATACTGCCTAATCTGTCACCGAGTAGATTGTTGCAAAGTAATATAAGATCCAAAGTTGTAATTCAGAATAGTTTTCAAAAGAAGGCCATTAGAATTATATACAAGTCTGATTACCCTGAACAAGCTATTAATTAAATCACAAATTCTTCAATTCAAAGATTTGGTAGATTATCAGACAAATAATGTCTAACAGTAATTGATTTAACACATCACGATAAGTAGATTGAGTGTGGGCACTCTCAAATTAACAGATATGATTATACTGCCTAATCTGTTACAGAGTATGTTGTTGCCAAGTAATGTAGAATAGATCCAAAGTAGTAATCCAGAATAGTTTTGAAGAGGCCATTAGAATAATAAACAAATCTGATTACCTTGAACATAATAACAAGCTAAGTGTTTAATATGTCCTATGAAGTCAAAATTGGGCACCATCATGTGGTGAAATTTGGAATTGCATCACATCCAATTTTGCCTGGGAACAAACAGATTAAATAAATCTTAGTTTTGAATAAGCCACTCCTTCTCAAACAAGTAAACTCTGCCCATTTCGCGCAGTAGATGTTCTGTTAATATCTAGTATTTATACAAAGTCATAATTTAAATTGCTTTCAACCTTCATTCATCGGTTCAACCAACATTACTCGCTCTTATTACCAACTTGTATTGATTTAACTAAGCGTTTAATACTTCCTATCAGGTCTCAAGGCAAGATTTGGCAAAATACAATTTCAGCAAATCGAATTTTGCCAGGGAACAAAAATAGATTAAATAAACTAAATAAGTCTTCTTCCCATTAAATAAATTAAAAAAGTCTGTCTTGTAACCAGTCCTTTTCAAACAAGTAAAGTCTGCCCATTTTGTGCCGTCGATTTTGTGTTAATGCCTAGTATTTATACAAAATCATAATTTAAAGGACTTCATTCCTTCATTCACTTTGGAAATTTGGAATTGCAGCACATCAAATTTTGCCTGGGAAGAAAAGTAGATTAAATAAATTTAATAAGTTTTACTACTTCCCATTAAATAAATTAAATACGTCTTACTTGTTCCCACTCCTTTTCAAAAAAGTAGTTTAAAACGAGGTCCCTTCACTCAACCTTTAACCCTATTTATTCACCTTCTAGGCTAAGTGTTAAAGGCTAAGTGTTAAAGGCTAAGTGTTAAAGGCTAAGTGTTAAAGGCTAAGTGTTAGAGGCTAAGTGCCAGAGGCTAGGCGCCAGAGGCGAGTTTTTGTGGGCTGAAGTTTTAGTGGGGTTAGTGTGAATACAATCCAAAAGAATACAACAGAATACAATACAATAGAATATAATACATAGATTAAATTATATAGCTCTTACTACTTCCCATTAAATAAATTAAATACGTCTTACTTGTTCCCAATCCTTTTCAAAAAAGTAGTTTAAAACGAGGGAGGGCCCTTCACTCAACCTTTAACCTCAACCCCGCACGTCACATTGTGTTGTATCTGTGAATGTTGGTTGTGGCCAAATGATAGTTTTCTTTCATTCGTTTAGGTTCCACGGTGTTTGTTGGCTATGTTTTCCACTGTCAGAAGGATGAAAATACAAAGTACAACGCTTGGACGTGGGCGAAGGCGTCACCGGTGAGTCCTTCCTTCCTATTTATTTACCTTCTAGATGCTAGAGGCTAAGTGTTAGAGGCTAAGTGTTAGAGGCTAAGTGTTAAACACAATACGAACAACACAACGATACTGCACTGAACAACACGATACCGCACTGAGAAACACGATACCGCACTGAACAACACGATACCGCACTGAACAACACCATGCCGCACTGAACACCATGCCACACTGAACAACACCATCCCGCACTGAACAACACCATGCCGCACTAAACAACACCATGCCGCACTGAACAACACCATGCCTCACTGAACGACACCATGCCGCACTGAAAGACACCATGCCGCACTGAACGACACCATGCCGCACTGAACGACACCATGCCGCACTGAAAGACACCATCCCGCACTGAACACCATGCCGCACTGAACAACACCATCCTGCACTGAACAACACCATCCCGCACTGAACAACACCATGCCGCACTGAACAACATTATGCCGCACTGAACATTATGCCGCACTGAACAACACCATGCCGCACTGAACAACACCATGCCGCACTGAACAACATTATGCCGCACTGAACAACACGATGCCGCACTGAACAACACCATGCCGCACTGAACAACACCATGCCGCACTGAACAACACCATGCCGCACTGAACAACATTATGCCGCACTGAACAACACCATGCCGCACTGAACAACACCATCCTGCACTGAACAACACCATTCCGCATTGAACACCATGCCGCACTGAACAACACCATCCCGCACTGAACAACACCATCCCGCACTGAACAACACCATGCCGCACTGAACAACATTATGCCGCACTGAACAACATTATGCCGCACTGAACAACACCATGCCGCACTGAACAACACCATGCCGCACTGAACAACACCATGCCGCACTGAACAACACCATGCCGCACTGAACAACATTACAACGCACTGAACAACACCATCCCGCACTGAACAACACCATGCCGCACTAAACAACATTATGCCGAAATGAACAACACCATGCCGCACTGAACAACACCATGCCGCACTGAACAACACCATGCCGCACTGAACAACATTATAACGCACTAAACAACACCATCCCGCACTGAACAACACCATGCCGCACTAAACAACATTATGCCGCACTGAACAACACCATGCCGCACTGAACAACACCATGCCGCACTGAACAACACCATGCCGCACTGAACAACATTATAACGCACTGAACAACACCATCCCGCACTGAACAACACCATGCCGCACTGAACAACATTATGCCGCACTGAACAACATTATGCCGAAATGAACAACACCATGCCGCACTGAACAACACCATGCCGCACTGAACAACACCATGCCGCACTGAACAACACGATCCCGCATTGAACACCATCCCGCACTGAACAACACCATGCCGCACTGAACAACACCATGCCGCACTGAACAACACTATGCCGCACTGAACAACACCATGCCGCACTGAACAACACCATTCCGCACTGAACAACACCATGCCGCACTGAACAACATTATGCTGCACTGAACAACACCATGCCGCACTGAACAACACCATGCCGCACTGAACAACACCATGCCGCACTGAACAACACCATGCCGCACTGAACAACACCATCCCGAACTGAACAACACCATGCCGCATTGAACAACACCATGCCGCACTGAACACCATCCTGCACTGAACAACACCATCCCGCACTGAACAACACCATGCCGCACTGAACAACACCATGCCGCACTGAACAACACCATGCCGCAATGAACAACACCATCCCGCACTGAACAACATTATGCCGCACTGAACAACATTATGCCGCACTGAACAACATTATGCCGCACTGAACAACATTATGCCGCACTGAACAACATTATGCCGCACTGAACAACACCATGCCGCACTGAACAACACCATGCCGCACTGAACAACACCATGCCGCACTGAACAACACCATGCCGCACTGAACAACACGATCCCGCATTGAACAACACCATGCCGCACTGAACAACACCATCCTGCACTGAACAACACCATCCCGCACTGAACAACACCATGCCGCACTGAACAACATTATGGCGCACTGAACAACATTATGCCGCACTGAACAACACCATGCCGCACTGAACAACACCATGCCGCACTGAACAACACCATGCCGCAATGAACACCATCCCGCACTGAACAACACCTTGCCGCACTGAGCAACACCATGCCGCACTGAACAACAACATCCCGCACTGAACAACACCATGCCGCACTGAACAACACCATTCCGCACTGAACAACACCATGCCGCACTGAACAACATTACGCTGCACTGAACAACACCATGCCGCACTTAACAACACCATGCCGCACTGAACAACACCATGCCGCATTGAACAACACCATGCCGCATTGAACAACACCATGCCGCACTGAACAACACCATCCTGCACTGAACAACACCATGCCGCATTGAACAACACCATGCCGCACTGAACAACACCATCCTGCACTGAACAACACCATCCCGCACTGAACAACACCATCCCGCATTGAACAACACCATCCTGCACTGAACAACACCATGCCGCACTGAACAACACCATGCCGCACTGAACAACACCATTCCGCACTGAACAACACCATGCCGCACTGAACAACACCATCCTGCACTGAACAACACCATCCCGCACTGAACAACACCATGCCGCATTGAACAACACCATCCTGCACTGAACAACACCATCCTGCACTGAACAACACCATGCCGCACTGAACAACACCATGCCGCACTGAACAACACCATGCCGCACTGAACAACACCATGCCGCACTGAACATTATGCCGCACTGAACAACATTATGTCGCACTGAACAACACCATGCCGCACTGAACAACACCATGCCGCACTGAACAACATTATGCCGCACTGAAAAACACCATGCCGCACTGAACAACACCATCCCGCACTGAACAACACCATGCCGCATTGAACAACACCATGCCGCACTGAACAACACCATGCTGCACTGAACAACATTATGCTGCACTGAACAACACGATCCTGCATTGAACAACACCATGCCGCACTGAACAACACCATCCTGCACTGAACAACACCATCCTGCAATGAACAACACCACCCCGCACTGAACAACACGATCCCCCATTGAACAACACCATCCCGCACTGAACAACACCATGCCGCACTGAACAACACCATTCCGCACTGAACAACACCATGCCGCACTGAACAACACCATGCCGCACTGAACAACACCATGCCGCACTGAACAACACCATGCCGCACTGAACAACACCATGCCGCACTGAACAACATTATGCCGCACTGAACAACACCATGCCGCACTGAACAACACCATCCCGCACTGAACAACACCATGCCGCATTGAACAACACCATGCCGCACTGAACAACACCATCCTGCACTGAACAACACCATCCCGCACTAAACAACACCATGCCGCACTGAACAACACCATGCCGCACTGAACAACACCATGCCGCACTGAACAACACCATGCCGCACTGAACAACACCATGCCGCACTGAACAACATTATGCCGCACTGAACAACACCATGCCGCACTGAACAACACCATCCCGCACTGAACAACACCATGCCGCATTGAACAACACCATGCCGCACTGAACAACACCATCCTGCACTGAACAACACCATCCCGCACTAAACAACACCATGCCGCACTGAACAACATTATGGCGCACTGGACAACATTATGCCGCACTGAACAACACCATGCCGCACTGAACAACACCATGCCGCACTGAACAACACCATGCCGCACTGAACAACACCATGCCGCACTGAACAACATTATGCCGCACTGAACAACACCATGCCGCACTGAACAACACCATCCCGCACTGAACAACACCATGCCGCATTGAACAACACCATGCCGCACTGAACAACACCATCCTGCACTGAACAACACCATGCCGCACTGAACAACACCATGCCGCACTGAACAACACCATGCCGCACTGAACAACACCATGCCGCACTGAACAACACCATGCCGCACTGAACAACATTATGCCGCACTGAACAACACCATGCCGCACTGAACAACACCATCCCGCACTGAACAACACCATGCCGCATTTAACAACACCATGCCGCACTGAACAACACCATCCTGCACTGAACAACACCATCCCGCACTAAACAACACCATGCCGCACTGAACAACATTATGGCGCACTGGACAACATTATGCCGCACTGAACAACACCATGCCGCACTGAACAACACCATGCCGCACTGAACAACACCATGCCGCACTGAACAACACCATGCCGCACTGAACAACATTATGCCGCACTGAACAACACCATGCCGCACTGAACAACACCATGCCGCACTGAACAACACGATCCCGCATTGAACAACACCATCCTGCACTGAACAACACCATGCCGCACTGAACAACACCATGCCGCACTGAACAACACCATTCCGCACTGAACAACACCATGCCGCACTGAACAACACCATCCTGCACTGAACAACACCATCCCGCACTGAACAACACCATGCCGCATTGAACAACACCATGCCGCACTGAACAACACCATCCTGCACTGAACAACACCATGCCGCACTGAACAACACCATGCCGCACTGAACAACACTATGCCGCACTGAACAACATTATGCCGCACTGAACAACATTATGCCGCACTAAACAACATTATGTCGCACTGAACAACACCATGCCGCACTGAACAACACCATGCTGCACTGAACAACATTATGCCGCACTGAACAACACGATCCCGCATTGAACAACACCATCCCGCAGTGAACAACACCATGCCGCATTGAACAACACCATGCTGCACTGAACAACACCATGCTGCACTGAACAACATTATGCTGCACTGAACAACACGATCCTGCATTGAACAACACCATGCCGCACTGAACAACACCATCCTGCACTGAACAACACCTTTCCACACTGAACAACACCATGCCGCACTGAACAACATTATGCCGCACTGAACAACACCATGCCGCACTGAACAACACCATGCCGCACTGAACAACACCATGCCGCACTGAACAACACCATGCCGCAATGAACAACACCATCCCGCACTGAACAACACCATGCCGCATTGAACAACACCATGCCGCACTGAACAACACCATCCCGCACTGAACAACACCACCCCGCACTGAACAACACGATCCCGCATTGAACAACACCATCCCGGACTGAACAACACCATGCCGCACTGAACAACACCATTCCGCACTGAACAACACCATGCCGCACTGAACAACACCATGCCGCACTGAACAACACCATGCTGCACTGAACAACACCATGCCGCACTGAACAACATTATGCCGCACTGAACAACACCATGCCGCACTGAACAACACCATGCCGCACTGAACAACACCATGCCGCATTGAACAACACCATGCCGCACTGAACAACACCATCCTGCACTGAACAACACCATCCCGCACTGAACAACACCATGCCGCACTGAACAACATTATGGCGCACTGAACAACATTATGCCGCACTGAACAACACCATGCCGCACTGAACAACACCATGCCGCACTGAACAACACCATGCCGCACTGAACAACATTATGCCGCACTGAACAACATTATGCCGCACTGAACAACACCATGCCGCACTGAACAACACCATGCCGCACTGAACAACACCATGCCGCACTGAACAACACGACGTCGCACTGAACAACACGACGCCGCACAGAACAACACGACGCCGCACAGAATAACACAATGCCGCACAGAACAACACAATACCGCACAAACAGTTTTAGATAATATTACGTCGCAGTCATGTGACGCGGACATGACGTCAATAGGCGGAACTCACGGCAAAATTATAATCCGTGGGCGTGGCTTGCAACAGGAAGTAGGAAAGCGGCAATTCTGGCAAACAAGACACAGCGGTTAGTAACACGATGACTAACAAGGCAAATATTTTTGTTTTCAGCTTGCAACTTGACCGTCTAGAGCGTACAAGGTAATTACAACTGTTTTTTTTTTAGCCCTGAAAAGCGAGGGAGTGTGGCGTTTGGGAGGAATGTCGAACTCGGTGTCTGCTTCCAGCCACAGACGCCAAATTTCGACGATTGTTTCGACTGGTCAACGGTTGTAAATTATTGCGTTGACTAAAAACTTTATTTAACTCTACTCTTAACTTTGCCGTTTCAGATATGCGGGTATTACACCGCGGAAATGACGTCAATAGGCTGAACTCTCGCCAAAATTCAAATCTGTGGGCGCAATGGCCTTGAGCGAGACACCGGATACAAACACGACGATTATCAACAGAAATATCTTTATTTTCTGCTTGCAAGTGGACCGTCTAGAGCGTACACGGTAAGTACAACTCATTGTGTTTAAAAAGATTTACGTTTGTGTAGTTTGCGTTGCGTTGTATCTGTGAATGTTGGTTGAGGCTAAATGTTAATGTTTAATTTCATTCCTTTAGGTTCCACGGTGTTTGTTGGCTGTATGTTTTCCACTGCAAGAAAAGGCTCGTATCATTGACCAGCAGGAGCTACAATGGTGAGTACCCCTTTCGTCTTCCATTTATGTTAAACACTTCCTATTTCATGTCTAACAGTACTCGATTTAACAAATAACCATAAATAAATACAGTGTGGGCAGTCACGTTAACATATGTGATTATCCTGCCTAATATGTTTATCACAAATATGTCACTAATCACTAATATGTTTATTTGTTTATCACAACACCTTTGGACCTTCAGCAATCGATTATTTCCCTTCATCTACATAGAGACAGAACGATGGTGTCTTAAACATCTCATTCATTTCACCAAATAACTTCACGCAGGTGGATAACGGCCGTCTCGGTCACGCTATGTTGCGTGATGCAGTTTTGAAGAACCAAATGCATTTATTCAATGAATAAGTCAAGCTAGTTCTATGTTTATGATGTTGTAAATTACGGTACCGATTGAAGTTGAGTTCGAAGCCAGTGGAAAACAGCGCTGCGTTTGTGCTCTCCAGGTACAAATGTTGTGATCTCTGACTGACGACCGGGCGAGACTCGAGTAAGAGATGTCCAAACGAGCTCCGGCAGGGCGGGCCAAGGCGGAGCGAACGGACGCCCTTCAGGCCGCCAATGACGAGCTGAGAACCAAACTGATGGACGTCCAGTTAGAACTTCAGCAGGAGAAGAACAAGGTGAAAACCTCAACAGACAGACACTGCCTGCCTCCCTGCCTGCCTCCCTGCCTGCCTCCCTCCCTCCCAGTTTTCCCGATGTAGATTAGACATGCGTGTGCCATGACTGTGTCAGCCTACATCAACAAATGCACCGAGGACGTCAGCACCACTAAGAATGTCATCACCCGGGGCAACCAACGACCCTGGATGACTGAGGAGGTACGTCAAACGCTACGAGCGCGGAACTCTGCCTTCAAGTCTGGCGACAAGGAGACACTGAGGACAGCGAGAGCCAACTTGAACCGTGCCATCAGGATAGCGAAGCGAGACCGCAGTCGAAAATTTCAGGATCGTTTCCACGACGTCAAAAACATCAGGAGTATGTGGCAAGGCATACGGGCGATTACAGACTACAACTCACCCTCCCCCCCCCCGGTGGGTGTAGTTGATGCTGACTTTCTAAATGGTCTAAATAACTTCTTTGGGAGGTTCGAGGCACTAAACGGCACTCCAGCAGTTAAAACTGTCCCCCATCAGGAAGAGGAGGTACTCTGCCTTGACTCCGCCGATGTGTTGAAGACCCTGAGGAGAGTCAACCCCTGTAAGGCCCCTGGCCCCGACAACATTCCTGGGCGTGTGTTCAGGGAATGTGCAAGTCATCTGGCTGGGGTCATCACAGACATTTTTAACACCTCGCTGGGCCAAGCCACAGTGCCGGCGTGCTTTAAGACTGCCTCCATCATTCCGGTGCCGAAGAAACCTCAAATCACTTCATTTAATGATTACCGGCCTGTTGCACTGACTCCGGTTATGATGAAGTGCTTCGAAAGGCTGCTTAAAGGTCACATCGTTTCCAGACTCCCCCTATTATTTGACCCGTTCCAGTTTGCCGACCGGCAAAACCGCTCCACTCAGGACGCCATCTCCTCCGTTCTTCACCTGAGCCTGGCTCACCTGGAGGAGAAGAACACCCATGTGCGGAGGCTGTTCCTGGACTTCAGCTCAGCGTTTAACACCATCATCCCACAGCATCTGGTAGGAAAATTGGAACACCTGGGCTTCAACACCCCCCTTCGCAACTGGCTGCTAGACTTCCTCACCAACAGACCTCAGTCAGTCCGGGTCGGACAGAACACCTCTGATGTCATCACCCTCAGCACAGGCTCCCTTCAGGGCTGCGTCCTGAGCCCCCTGCTGTGCACCCTGATGACACACGACTGCGTCCTCAGGTTCACCACCAATCACATCGTGAAGTCAGCAGACGACACAACGGTGGTGGGGCTCATCAGAGACAACAACGACCTGGACTACAGAGAGGAGGTGGAGCAGCTGGTGGGCTGGTGCAGAGAAAACAGCCTGATCCTGAATGAGGAGAAGATGAAGGAGATCATCGTCGACTTCAGGAAAAAACAGCCTCACCACGCTCCACTGATCATCAACAGCTCAGCTGTGGAGGTGGTCAGCACCACCAAATTCCTGGGGGTCCACATCACAGAAGACCTCACCTGGACTATGAACACTACGGCACTGGTCAAGAGGGCACAGAAGCGCTTGTACTTCCTGCGGAGGATGAGGAGAGCCCACCTGCCCCCACCCATCATGAGGACGTTCTACAGGAGCACCATAGAGAGCATTCTGACAAGCTGTCTCTCTGTGTGGTGTGGAGGCTGCACCGCCTCCGATTGGAAGAACGTGAGGAGAGTGGTGAGGACAGCAGAGAGGATCATAGGGGCTCCTCTTCCCTCCATTCAGGACATTTCATCTCAGCGCTGCATGTCCCGTGCCCGTAACATCATCAATGACCCATCACACCCCCACCATGGACTGTTCTCCCTGCTGCCCTCTGGGAAGAGGTTTGCAGCATCCGCTGCAGGTCCACCAGGTTCTGCAACAGCTTTTTCCCTGCTGTCATCAGACTGTTGAACACTAGAACTGTTGAGCTCTAAACTGAACTCTGCATCACACATTCACAGAACTGTACTTTATGACACTACGGACCTCTATCTTGCACTATCTCGCACTACCAACTTTACTGAACTTGTATAAACCCTTTAAATAGAAGTTTAATACATGGTTTAGCATTCCTCTGCACACTCTTGAATACTGTTTTGCCTACTTGCACTATTGCATAATTATCACTGCTGCACTTTATACTTATTTTTAATATATATATATATATATATATATAGTATATGTATATATATATATTTTCATAGGATATGTTACTTCTATTCAACTGCAATATCACTACTTTGTTGTAAGACGTATGCAACGGAATTTCGTTTTGTATGCACCATGTGCAGACAAGATGACAATAAAGTTTGTCTAAGTCTAAGTCTAAGTCATGTCAGGTCAGCTGTCTGGAGAGAGAGAGAAGTCAGGACCTGCGGGCGGAGCACCACCGTGCCACCGCCGCCATGACGGAACTCAAAAGCAAACTCCATGAGGAGAAGCAGAAAGAGTTAGCCATTACCAGGGAGACATTACTGCGGCAGCATGAAATGGAGCTGATGAGAGTGATCAAAATCAAAGATGGAGAGATCCAGCGACTGAATGCCTTGGTCCTCAGCCTGAGGGACGGCTCCATGGACAAGGTGATCCGCTCTATCCGTGTCTGACTATCCGCACGCCACGTCGGGCTTCGATGCGGCCGCTACCGTATTGTGTAGCTTGTCCCCAGTAAGCGTCGCGGCGCTCCGTTGCGGTCTCAACGGCCCGGTGTGGCGCAATGTCTGCTCAGGTGAGGAGGGGGGGCGCTTTGCTGGCGGAGGTGGAGGAGACGCGGCGGTGTCGGGAGACCGAGCGGTGTCGCCTCCACCAGGAGCGCGGAAGAAGCCCTGGCAGCGGCCCAGCAGGCCTGGCAGTCCCGAGCGGCCGAGCTCCGATCGGCTCATCACCAGCATCGGGAGGAGCTGAGCCGAACCAAGAGAGACTGCGAGAGGGAGATCCGCCGACTGGTAGGACTGATCAGATGCGCGGTGCGTGGCTATGTTCCCAATTTCGTTGTATACCTGCAGTGCAATGACACCTAAGGCATTCTATTCTATTCTATTTCACAAGAAGAAAATGTCCGGTTGCTCGCTTCGCTTTTGTCACAGCAAAGGTGTTCTAGTCGATTCAAGAAAAAAATTGGCCGGTTGCTCTCTTTGTTTTTGTCACAATTCTGGCAAATGAGTTTGCCCGCCTGCCTGAGCGCTCCCCGTTTGTACATCCAGACGGATGAGATCAAGCTGAAAGACAGAGCGGTTAGTGTTTTGGATGAAGCCCTGGGGCCGGCCACGTCCACCGCCTTCAGCTGCAGACTCAGGCTGCCGAGCAGCAGATCGCTGCCCTGAGGGATTCCCAAAGGGCGGGCCTAAACTACCCTGGAAGTGGGGTCAACGCCGCTACTAGCAATCCTCTTCATTGCGTAAGCCACCTCATCACACACTTGCAGTACGCATGACTTAGTTCGTTGCTGGAGGAAGGTAGCACAAAAACAGTTTTGAACTTTGAACGAGTGCTTGTGTGTGTGTGTTGCGGGGCGTTTTCAGTCTCAGGAGGATCGGGACACGCGACGGTTTCATCTGAAAATCGCTGAGCTCAGCGCAGTCATCAGGAAACTGGAGGATCGAAACGCCCTGCTTTCTGAAGAGCGCAATGAACTGGTAATTTATTGACGGCACGCTTGAAGGTTTGCGCTACGTTTGATGCGCGCCATCCAGCGAGGCACCCATTGCGCTTGCTTATTAGTTGAGCGGCGCGGCGAGTCGGTTGCCTGGTAGATGTCTTTTATTGGGAGCCAAAGCCACGATTCCGTTCAAACCGATGCAAAAGGAATGGATGCGTTCTGGCCCGCGTGTTGTGCGTCTTTCACATCCCGCACTTCATGCTTGCAGCTAAAGCGACTGAGAGAAACAGAAAGCCAGTTTCTGCCACTCCTGTACAAAAACAAACGCCTGAGCAGGAAGAATGAAGAACTCTCGCTGGTGCTGTGTCGCCTTGAAAACAAAGTGCGCTTTGTCACCCAGGAGAACGAGGAGATGGCAAGCTTGGTAAGTCGACGCGGACAACGGCGGCGTGCCAACAGAGTCCACTGCATTTGTGTTCCACAGAGAAGGCCTAGTTCGCTCAATGACCTGGACCGCGGTTGCGGCCAGCAGGACGGTGAAATGGAGTTCCTTCAAGTTGTGGAGCAGCGGCACATCATCGACGACTTGTCCAAGGTCTTCAGGCAGGCGACTCGGTGCACGTACGGCAGCGCCGCGCTCGCTCGCTGTCGCCAGGAAACCTTTTCCGTCCAAAGCTTGGCCGGCGGCCGCCATCCAAAAAATTGGCCCCTTAAATTCCGACCTTTCAAGCAGGAGCATTGTGCGCACGCGTTTGAACACGCTTTAGACTTGTTTTGCCGTTTTCAGCAGCTCAAAGCTCCCGTTTTGTCAGCGCCTTTGCCACTCGCTGTGCGCTGAAAACGACGGACTTGCCCGGCTGCTCAGCCCGTCAACCATGAGCCGCGAGCGCGACGTCATTGTCCGTAGGCAGCTAGTGGCAAAATGCACCCTGTTAGAGTTGCGCTCGCTCCAACTTATTTTGCAAGAACCACACGGGAGACAAGTAAGTTCTTTTGGACACCTGCAGGTGGAGAGTCCATCCGTTGTACGAATGAAGTCTGACTCTCGGCTCCTGCACGAGCATTTTAATTAAGAGAAACAGGGTGGGTGTAAGAGTGGATTGAATAGAGGAAGCCCTTGACCTCTAGTCAAAACATAGCAAGGGGTGTTTTACAACTTTGTGTAGGAAGGGATAAGCGATAGGGATAAATAAGGGATAAATAATATTATTTATTACAGGTCGCAGTCAAAGTCAAAGCAACACAATGATACGATAAAGATAATCTGGAAAACCCTGACACACCCTGTAGTTGTCACTTTTGGAAAAAACGAGCGTCCCTCCAATCATCGCCGGTGACGTGTTTTTCAGGCTCTGGAGACAGGAGCTCATGTCAGAAATGTCATTGTGAGTCGCGTTTGTTTCTGCGCCGGAGCCGTTCGTTCCCTTTGCATCCAAAGAATCTCAAAGGCGGATTATTTGTGTCGACAGGAGAGAGATTTGCTGCTACGATACCGACGTCGAGAATCTCTGAGGAGGAACAAAGCGTGAGGTCCTGCAAGGTGAGTCTGTTTGTTTGCGGCTGCTTGGTGTTGCGCAAGATGAAATGGCCTTTTTCTCGCTATCGTTCCTCTCGTCGATTCATCGTGAGGTGTCGCTTCAGTTTGTTCAGAGAGATGTTTGCTTCCGCGCCCGCAGGTCATCGAAACATTTTACGGCTACGACGAAGACGTGTTGGTGGACTCGGACGGATCGTCCTTGTCTTTTCACACCGACAGAACCCCCGACACGGAACCCGAAGAGGTAGCCCGCCATTTCTGCCAGCGTATTGGCACCAAACATTCCTCTTCAGCCTGGAATCGGACTCGTCTTTGCGTCGCGGGTGCTTTGTCGCCGGTCTGACTGATTCTGGTACTAGTGCTGTGTTGCATTGGTGTGTGCATGAAGAGGCGGCGCTTCGCTACCGCCAGCTGACGCAAGAATATCAAGCGCTGCAACGAGCCTACGCTCTGCTAGCCCAGACCAGCGAAGGGGACTACGACGCCGAGAAGGAGATCAAGGTGGCGCCCCTTCCCGCAACCCCCGGCCGGGTCGCAGCCTCCCCGTTCTCACCCAGCCTCGGGTGTTCTCTGGTCTGAAAGGAGGAGGAGGAGCCTCCCTCCTCCTCCTTTCAGACCAGAGAAAAGCTGATGGTAGAAATGGGTCACTATCAAAGCAGAGTAGCAGATCTGGAGTCAGCGCTGAAGCAACAAGGACAGGTAAGCTCATCAATGAGCACACCTTTTTCTCAGACAAAATAGCTACATTCTTCAGTCACTCATCCGTCTGGCATTACTGGACCAACCCCCCCCCCCCCCCCCCGAACGTGGCTGGGAAAATGCGGAGAAAAGCAAATGTCATTTTCCAGTCAACCAAAGAATTTGTGGATGAAAATGACACAACATTCCAAAGCTGTCCACGCGTTTGTCTCTTCTAGAATGTCAAGTGGGTGGAGGAGAAGCAGCTGCTGCGTCAGAGCAATCAGCAGTTGGCCGAAAAGGTGACGGAAAGAAAGGCGCTGGGCGGAGTCGCTTGGCGTCACACCTGTCGGGAAGCCCCGCAGATGAGGTCTGACTGTCTTTTCAGGTCAGGCGGATGGAGGCGGAAGAAGCGCGTCTGAAAGAGCACATCCAGGATATCCGAGACCAAAACGAACTGCTTGAGTTCCGCATCCTGGAGCTGGAGGTGGGAAGACTCGCACAAGCGTGTTGAGGCCAGAGATGTGACGGACGGACGGACGGACGGACGGATGCATGCCTCTGCCTTTCAGGAGAGGGAGTGGCGCTCCCCCGTCTTGAAGTTTCTGCAAGTCCGTTTCCCAGACGGCCTCAGCCCTTTGCAGATCTACTGCGAGGCCGAGGGCGTGAGCGTAGGTAAGGCGTCCCTCGCAACCCTAACCTTAACCCGAGGTCCCAGAACACCTTACATTGCTCCTTGCGCCTTTCCCCCGGACATCGTCATCAGTGATCTGATGAAGAAGCTGGACATCCTGGGCTATAACGCCGTAAGTGTATGTCGAACTCCTTATGTTCGCACTCCACGAGACTCGGCGGCTCAAATGTGACTTTTGGAAGGCTTTGCGCTGAAAGAAGCTTGTTGACGCTGTGCCTTTGGGCTCTTGCAGAATCTCACCAACGAGGAGCAGGTGGTCGTGATTCACGCCAGGACCCTTCTCACCCTAGCCGAGAAGGTAACGCGCACGTCCACGCACGCTCTCGCATTCTGCTTATGTGACAGCAGCCTTTCCTCAGTGGTTAGAATACATCAAAGTGACCAAGTCAGCACTTCAACAGAAGATGTTGGACATTGAAAGTGAGAAGGTAGACAGACACGCGACATCAGCCAAGGGGAACTCCGGCAATGTGCCCCAACAATTCTGACCTTGAGCTGTGCTAGGATATGTTCTGCAAGCAGAAGGGCTACCTGGATGAAGAGTTGGACTTCAGGAAGTGTTCCATGGACCAGGCTCATAAGGTAAGCCGCCCTCAAATCTCCCGCCGGACCACTGATGGACGAGGATTGCGGCCCAGAGGATCCTGGAGCTGGAGGCCATGTTGTACGAGGCGCTACCGCAGCGGGACTGCCCCGCCACGGACGGCGAAAAAGCCAGCCACGCTGGCGTGAATGACGTGCTGACGGCGGATCAGAGAGAAGAGCTTAGGAGCGCCGTGGACCAATGGAAGCGAGCCCTGATGTGCGAGTTGAGGGAGCGCGACGCTTGCATCCTCCAAGAGAGAATGGATCTGCTGCACAGCGCGCAACAGGTAAGGGCCCAAAGCCAGCCCGGCACTTACTTGCACGCTTACTGGCTTTTGAATGCCACTTTCCATTTGTCCGTCCTAGAGGAACAAAGAGCTGAAAGAATTCATCGAAGCTCAGAAGAGACAAATCAAACAATTGGAGGAGAAGTTTCTGTTTCTCTTTCTATTCTTCTCCTTGGCCTTCATTCTGTGGCCCTAACACCAGCTGGTGAGTGAGCTCCAGCGGCACCGCACTCGACACCTCCGATACACTGCCAGCCGGTCTCAGACGTTGGCAGACGCTCCGATGCCAACGTATACCCCCCGCCACGGTGACAGAGGCACCGCGTCACACCGGCGCTCATCCAATCAGAAGGCAGGAAAAGCAAATTCACATGCAGGGCACTTTTGAACCAGAAGAGAGCGCCACAAAAAACGGTTGTTGCCCCAAACGCGCACTAAAAAGGGTCAGAATAACAAGAGTCCCACTGGCCAGCCGGGGCCACCCGTCCAGCTGTTTCTTCAGGGGGGAAAAAAATTGGAGTCACCGGTGAGTACATTTTGCATTTAGCTCTGCTTTTCTGCTTCTGTCTTCAAGTGTGTGGCATCCTGCGATCAAAGATTCAGCCAACCCCAAAGCGGTTGACCTCAACGTCCCACCACCATGCCTACCAGAGCAGGTGACGTGATGCTTTGGACATCCTTCCGTCTCAGATGCCCAAAAGTACTCTTTGCCACATCTGCGGCAATACGGTGTCTTTTCAAAGGTGCAAATAAATCCAGCGTGGGCGGAACACGCACGTCTTCGGTTTTTCCCGCTTTGTTTGTGTGACAGCTGTTGTGAAAATTTTATACAAATAAAGTTGTATAGTACAGGTTTGGCCAAGCCGCAACTCCCGAACCGCATGCGGCTCTTTTATGTTCATATCAACATTTGTGTGTGTGTGTGTGTGTGTGGGGGGGGGGGGGGGGGGGGGGTTGTGCGTGTTGGCTTCACTTGAGTTCAATTTGGTATTTTGGTCAAAAGCGCATGTGGTGAAATTCCACAAAGTAGGATGGGCAAACACATTTCTTTAAACTATGAGTGTCAATTGGGCTCTCGAAATGGCAGGGAAAAGATGCACAGCAAAACGAAAATACGTAGATGAACACAGGACGTTTTAATCAGAGTGGGAAAGTTTCTATTTTTTGTTGAACGTGATGGCAAACCATTCTGCCTGATATGTCAGACCTCAGCGCATTTCAAAGATTCAAATCTTCAGCGCCATGCACTTCAGCTCACTCCATGCTAACATTGATCAGGCGTCGAACCCGCATCATCATGCTTAAGAGGTGGCCATGCTAACCAGTGCGCCATTATGTCAACGCATAATAACTAAGTCTACTGGTCAAAACAGCGGTTACTATATGACGTCGCTACGTCGTGGTCACGTGACGCAGACAAGACGTCAATGGACGTGGGCAGAGTTAACTTGTTTAAAAGGGAGTAGGCAGAAGAAATATTTAATTTATTTAAATCTATTTTGAGTGCACACCATTATGCCAATGCATAACAACTGTAAATCTACTAAATAAAACAGCGGTTGCTATATGACATCTGCCACGTCGTGGTCACGTGACATACGTGACGTCGATGGGCGTAACTTTCGCCGGAATTCAAATCCGCGGGGAGAGTTAACTTGTTTAAAAGAGAGTGGGCAGAAGAATTATTTAATTTATTTAAATCTATTTGGTGTGTGCGCCATTATGTCAATGCATAACAACTGTAAGTCTACTAAACAAAACAGCGGTTGCTATATGACGTCTGCCACGTCGTGGTCACGTGACGCGGACGTGACGTCGACGCCTACTTTACATCCCACCGATCACAGGACCCCTCGGCTGCATAACCGTGCCCCCTTCCCAACCAATCGGATTTGCTATACGCGAAAACGACGCCAATGGAAAGAGCTTCCGCCCAAATTTAAATCCGTGGGCGCGGCTCGCAGCAGGAAGTAGGAAAATGGCGGCGATGTTGACAAAGACACAGCGGATGGTAACATACGACTAACAAGAGAAATATTTTTATTTTCTGCTTGCAACTGGACCGTCCAGAGCGTACACGGTAAGTACAACTCATCGTTTTTAAAAAGAAGTACTTTTGTTGCCCTGAAAAGCGAGTGAGCGTGGCGTTTGTGGGGGACGTCGAATTTCGACGATTCTTTCTGGTCAACGGTTGTAAATGATTGTGTTGATTAAAAAAGAAAACTTGATGTAACTCTACTTTTAACTGCCGTTTCAGATAGATTTGGAATTGCATCACATCCAATTTTGCCTAGAGCGTACACGGTAAGTAACACTCGTTGTGTTTAAGGAGATTTACGTTTGTAATAGCAGAAGTGTAGCCGCGTTGCGTTGTACGTGTGAATGTTGGTCCGGGCGAAATGTTAATGTTTAATTTCATTCCTTTAGGTTCCACGGTGTTTGTTGGCTGCAAGTTTTCCACTGCAAGAAGAGGCTCATATCATTGACCAGGAGCGAGCTACAATGGTGAGTAGCCATAACATTTATGTTAAACACTTCCTATTTCATGTCTAACAGTACTTGATTTAACAAATAACCATAAATAAATACAGTGTGGGCACTGAAGTTAACATATGTGATTATACTGCCTAATCTGTCACCGAGTAGATTGTTGCAAAGTAATATAAGATCCAAAGTTGTAATTCAGAATAGTTTTCAAAAGAAGGCCATTAGAATTATATACAAGTCTGATTACCCTGAACAAGCTATTAATTAAATCACAAATTCTTCAATTCAAAGATTTGGTAGATTATCAGACAAATAATGTCTAACAGTAATTGATTTAACACATCACGATAAGTAGATTGAGTGTGGGCACTCTCAAATTAACAGATATGATTATACTGCCTAATCTGTTACAGAGTATGTTGTTGCCAAGTAATGTAGAATAGATCCAAAGTAGTAATCCAGAATAGTTTTGAAGAGGCCATTAGAATAATAAACAAATCTGATTACCTTGAACATAATAACAAGCTAAGTGTTTAATATGTCCTATGAAGTCAAAATTGGGCACCATCATGTGGTGAAATTTGGAATTGCATCACATCCAATTTTGCCTGGGAACAAACAGATTAAATAAATCTTAGTTTTGAATAAGCCACTCCTTCTCAAACAAGTAAACTCTGCCCATTTCGCGCAGTAGATGTTCTGTTAATATCTAGTATTTATACAAAGTCATAATTTAAATTGCTTTCAACCTTCATTCATCGGTTCAACCAACATTACTCGCTCTTATTACCAACTTGTATTGATTTAACTAAGCGTTTAATACTTCCTATCAGGTCTCAAGGCAAGATTTGGCAAAATACAATTTCAGCAAATCGAATTTTGCCAGGGAACAAAAATAGATTAAATAAACTAAATAAGTCTTCTTCCCATTAAATAAATTAAAAAAGTCTGTCTTGTAACCAGTCCTTTTCAAACAAGTAAAGTCTGCCCATTTTGTGCCGTCGATTTTGTGTTAATGCCTAGTATTTATACAAAATCATAATTTAAAGGACTTCATTCCTTCATTCACTTTGGAAATTTGGAATTGCAGCACATCAAATTTTGCCTGGGAAGAAAAGTAGATTAAATAAATTTAATAAGTTTTACTACTTCCCATTAAATAAATTAAATACGTCTTACTTGTTCCCACTCCTTTTCAAAAAAGTAGTTTAAAACGAGGTCCCTTCACTCAACCTTTAACCCTATTTATTCACCTTCTAGGCTAAGTGTTAAAGGCTAAGTGTTAAAGGCTAAGTGTTAAAGGCTAAGTGTTAAAGGCTAAGTGTTAGAGGCTAAGTGCCAGAGGCTAGGCGCCAGAGGCGAGTTTTTGTGGGCTGAAGTTTTAGTGGGGTTAGTGTGAATACAATCCAAAAGAATACAACAGAATACAATACAATAGAATATAATACATAGATTAAATTATATAGCTCTTACTACTTCCCATTAAATAAATTAAATACGTCTTACTTGTTCCCAATCCTTTTCAAAAAAGTAGTTTAAAACGAGGGAGGGCCCTTCACTCAACCTTTAACCTCAACCCCGCACGTCACATTGTGTTGTATCTGTGAATGTTGGTTGTGGCCAAATGATAGTTTTCTTTCATTCGTTTAGGTTCCACGGTGTTTGTTGGCTATGTTTTCCACTGTCAGAAGGATGAAAATACAAAGTACAACGCTTGGACGTGGGCGAAGGCGTCACCGGTGAGTCCTTCCTTCCTATTTATTTACCTTCTAGATGCTAGAGGCTAAGTGTTAGAGGCTAAGTGTTAGAGGCTAAGTGTTAAACACAATACGAACAACACAACGATACTGCACTGAACAACACGATACCGCACTGAGAAACACGATACCGCACTGAACAACACGATACCGCACTGAACAACACCATGCCGCACTGAACACCATGCCACACTGAACAACACCATCCCGCACTGAACAACACCATGCCGCACTAAACAACACCATGCCGCACTGAACAACACCATGCCTCACTGAACGACACCATGCCGCACTGAAAGACACCATGCCGCACTGAACGACACCATGCCGCACTGAAAGACACCATCCCGCACTGAACACCATGCCGCACTGAACAACACCATCCTGCACTGAACAACACCATCCCGCACTGAACAACACCATGCCGCACTGAACAACATTATGCCGCACTGAACATTATGCCGCACTGAACAACACCATGCCGCACTGAACAACACCATGCCGCACTGAACAACATTATGCCGCACTGAACAACACGATGCCGCACTGAACAACACCATGCCGCACTGAACAACACCATGCCGCACTGAACAACACCATGCCGCACTGAACAACATTATGCCGCACTGAACAACACCATGCCGCACTGAACAACACCATCCTGCACTGAACAACACCATTCCGCATTGAACACCATGCCGCACTGAACAACACCATCCCGCACTGAACAACACCATCCCGCACTGAACAACACCATGCCGCACTGAACAACATTATGCCGCACTGAACAACATTATGCCGCACTGAACAACACCATGCCGCACTGAACAACACCATGCCGCACTGAACAACACCATGCCGCACTGAACAACACCATGCCGCACTGAACAACATTACAACGCACTGAACAACACCATCCCGCACTGAACAACACCATGCCGCACTAAACAACATTATGCCGAAATGAACAACACCATGCCGCACTGAACAACACCATGCCGCACTGAACAACACCATGCCGCACTGAACAACATTATAACGCACTAAACAACACCATCCCGCACTGAACAACACCATGCCGCACTAAACAACATTATGCCGCACTGAACAACACCATGCCGCACTGAACAACACCATGCCGCACTGAACAACACCATGCCGCACTGAACAACATTATAACGCACTGAACAACACCATCCCGCACTGAACAACACTTTGCCGCACTGAACAACATTATGCCGCACTGAACAACATTATGCCGAAATGAACAACACCATGCCGCACTGAACAACACCATGCCGCACTGAACAACACCATGCCGCACTGAACAACACGATCCCGCATTGAACACCATCCCGCACTGAACAACACCATGCCGCACTGAACAACACCATGCCGCACTGAACAACACTATGCCGCACTGAACAACACCATGCCGCACTGAACAACACCATTCCGCACTGAACAACACCATGCCGCACTGAACAACATTATGCTGCACTGAACAACACCATGCCGCACTGAACAACACCATGCCGCACTGAACAACACCATGCCGCACTGAACAACACCATGCCGCACTGAACAACACCATCCCGAACTGAACAACACCATGCCGCATTGAACAACACCATGCCGCACTGAACACCATCCTGCACTGAACAACACCATCCCGCACTGAACAACACCATGCCGCACTGAACAACACCATGCCGCACTGAACAACACCATGCCGCAATGAACAACACCATCCCGCACTGAACAACATTATGCCGCACTGAACAACATTATGCCGCACTGAACAACATTATGCCGCACTGAACAACATTATGCCGCACTGAACAACATTATGCCGCACTGAACAACACCATGCCGCACTGAACAACACCATGCCGCACTGAACAACACCATGCCGCACTGAACAACACCATGCCGCACTGAACAACACGATCCCGCATTGAACAACACCATGCCGCACTGAACAACACCATCCTGCACTGAACAACACCATCCCGCACTGAACAACACCATGCCGCACTGAACAACATTATGGCGCACTGAACAACATTATGCCGCACTGAACAACACCATGCCGCACTGAACAACACCATGCCGCACTGAACAACACCATGCCGCAATGAACACCATCCCGCACTGAACAACACCTTGCCGCACTGAGCAACACCATGCCGCACTGAACAACAACATCCCGCACTGAACAACACCATGCCGCACTGAACAACACCATTCCGCACTGAACAACACCATGCCGCACTGAACAACATTACGCTGCACTGAACAACACCATGCCGCACTTAACAACACCATGCCGCACTGAACAACACCATGCCGCATTGAACAACACCATGCCGCATTGAACAACACCATGCCGCACTGAACAACACCATCCTGCACTGAACAACACCATGCCGCATTGAACAACACCATGCCGCACTGAACAACACCATCCTGCACTGAACAACACCATCCCGCACTGAACAACACCATCCCGCATTGAACAACACCATCCTGCACTGAACAACACCATGCCGCACTGAACAACACCATGCCGCACTGAACAACACCATTCCGCACTGAACAACACCATGCCGCACTGAACAACACCATCCTGCACTGAACAACACCATCCCGCACTGAACAACACCATGCCGCATTGAACAACACCATCCTGCACTGAACAACACCATCCTGCACTGAACAACACCATGCCGCACTGAACAACACCATGCCGCACTGAACAACACCATGCCGCACTGAACAACACCATGCCGCACTGAACATTATGCCGCACTGAACAACATTATGTCGCACTGAACAACACCATGCCGCACTGAACAACACCATGCCGCACTGAACAACATTATGCCGCACTGAAAAACACCATGCCGCACTGAACAACACCATCCCGCACTGAACAACACCATGCCGCATTGAACAACACCATGCCGCACTGAACAACACCATGCTGCACTGAACAACATTATGCTGCACTGAACAACACGATCCTGCATTGAACAACACCATGCCGCACTGAACAACACCATCCTGCACTGAACAACACCATCCTGCAATGAACAACACCACCCCGCACTGAACAACACGATCCCCCATTGAACAACACCATCCCGCACTGAACAACACCATGCCGCACTGAACAACACCATTCCGCACTGAACAACACCATGCCGCACTGAACAACACCATGCCGCACTGAACAACACCATGCCGCACTGAACAACACCATGCCGCACTGAACAACACCATGCCGCACTGAACAACATTATGCCGCACTGAACAACACCATGCCGCACTGAACAACACCATCCCGCACTGAACAACACCATGCCGCATTGAACAACACCATGCCGCACTGAACAACACCATCCTGCACTGAACAACACCATCCCGCACTAAACAACACCATGCCGCACTGAACAACACCATGCCGCACTGAACAACACCATGCCGCACTGAACAACACCATGCCGCACTGAACAACACCATGCCGCACTGAACAACATTATGCCGCACTGAACAACACCATGCCGCACTGAACAACACCATCCCGCACTGAACAACACCATGCCGCATTGAACAACACCATGCCGCACTGAACAACACCATCCTGCACTGAACAACACCATCCCGCACTAAACAACACCATGCCGCACTGAACAACATTATGGCGCACTGGACAACATTATGCCGCACTGAACAACACCATGCCGCACTGAACAACACCATGCCGCACTGAACAACACCATGCCGCACTGAACAACACCATGCCGCACTGAACAACATTATGCCGCACTGAACAACACCATGCCGCACTGAACAACACCATCCCGCACTGAACAACACCATGCCGCATTGAACAACACCATGCCGCACTGAACAACACCATCCTGCACTGAACAACACCATGCCGCACTGAACAACACCATGCCGCACTGAACAACACCATGCCGCACTGAACAACACCATGCCGCACTGAACAACACCATGCCGCACTGAACAACATTATGCCGCACTGAACAACACCATGCCGCACTGAACAACACCATCCCGCACTGAACAACACCATGCCGCATTTAACAACACCATGCCGCACTGAACAACACCATCCTGCACTGAACAACACCATCCCGCACTAAACAACACCATGCCGCACTGAACAACATTATGGCGCACTGGACAACATTATGCCGCACTGAACAACACCATGCCGCACTGAACAACACCATGCCGCACTGAACAACACCATGCCGCACTGAACAACACCATGCCGCACTGAACAACATTATGCCGCACTGAACAACACCATGCCGCACTGAACAACACCATGCCGCACTGAACAACACGATCCCGCATTGAACAACACCATCCTGCACTGAACAACACCATGCCGCACTGAACAACACCATGCCGCACTGAACAACACCATTCCGCACTGAACAACACCATGCCGCACTGAACAACACCATCCTGCACTGAACAACACCATCCCGCACTGAACAACACCATGCCGCATTGAACAACACCATGCCGCACTGAACAACACCATCCTGCACTGAACAACACCATGCCGCACTGAACAACACCATGCCGCACTGAACAACACTATGCCGCACTGAACAACATTATGCCGCACTAAACAACATTATGCCGCACTGAACAACACCATGCCGCACTGAACAACACCATGCTGCACTGAACAACATTATGCCGCACTGAACAACACGATCCCGCATTGAACAACACCATCCCGCATTGAACAACACCATCCCGCAGTGAACAACACCATGCCGCATTGAACAACACCATGCTGCACTGAACAACACCATGCTGCACTGAACAACATTATGCTGCACTGAACAACACGATCCTGCATTGAACAACACCATGCCGCACTGAACAACACCATCCTGCACTGAACAACACCTTTCCACACTGAACAACACCATGCCGCACTGAACAACATTATGCCGCACTGAACAACACCATGCCGCACTGAACAACACCATGCCGCACTGAACAACACCATGCCGCACTGAACAACACCATGCCGCACTGAACAACACCATGCCGCACTGAACAACATTATGCCGCACTGAACAACACCATGCCGCACTGAACAACACCATGCCGCACTGAACAACAAGATCCCGCATTGAACAACACCATCCTGCACTGAACAACACCATGCCGCACTGAACAACACCATGCCGCACTGAACAACACCATTCCGCACTGAACAACACCATGCCGCACTGAACAACACCATGCCGCACTGAACAACACCATGCTGCACTGAACAACACCATGCCGCACTGAACAACATTATGCCGCACTGAACAACACCATGCCGCACTGAACAACACCATGCCGCACTGAACAACACCATGCCGCATTGAACAACACCATGCCGCACTGAACAACACCATCCTGCACTGAACAACACCATCCCGCACTGAACAACACCATGCCGCACTGAACAACATTATGGCGCACTGAACAACATTATGCCGCACTGAACAACACCATGCCGCACTGAACAACACCATGCCGCACTGAACAACACCATGCCGCACTGAACAACATTATGCCGCACTGAACAACATTATGCCGCACTGAACAACACCATGCCGCACTGAACAACACCATGCCGCACTGAACAACACCATGCCGCACTGAACAACACGACGTCGCACTGAACAACACGACGCCGCACAGAACAACACGACGCCGCACAGAATAACACAATGCCGCACAGAACAACACAATACCGCACAAACAGTTTTAGATAATATTACGTCGCAGTCATGTGACGCGGACATGACGTCAATAGGCGGAACTCACGGCAAAATTATAATCCGTGGGCGTGGCTTGCAACAGGAAGTAGGAAAGCGGCAATTCTGGCAAACAAGACACAGCGGTTAGTAACACGATGACTAACAAGGCAAATATTTTTGTTTTCAGCTTGCAACTTGACCGTCTAGAGCGTACAAGGTAATTACAACTGTTTTTTTTTTAGCCCTGAAAAGCGAGGGAGTGTGGCGTTTGGGAGGAATGTCGAACTCGGTGTCTGCTTCCAGCCACAGACGCCAAATTTCGACGATTGTTTCGACTGGTCAACGGTTGTAAATTATTGCGTTGACTAAAAACTTTATTTAACTCTACTCTTAACTTTGCCGTTTCAGATATGCGGGTATTACACCGCGGAAATGACGTCAATAGGCTGAACTCTCGCCAAAATTCAAATCTGTGGGCGCAATGGCCTTGAGCGAGACACCGGATACAAACACGACGATTATCAACAGAAATATCTTTATTTTCTGCTTGCAAGTGGACCGTCTAGAGCGTACACGGTAAGTACAACTCATTGTGTTTAAAAAGATTTACGTTTGTGTAGTTTGCGTTGCGTTGTATCTGTGAATGTTGGTTGAGGCTAAATGTTAATGTTTAATTTCATTCCTTTAGGTTCCACGGTGTTTGTTGGCTGTATGTTTTCCACTGCAAGAAAAGGCTCGTATCATTGACCAGCAGGAGCTACAATGGTGAGTACCCCTTTCGTCTTCCATTTATGTTAAACACTTCCTATTTCATGTCTAACAGTACTCGATTTAACAAATAACCATAAATAAATACAGTGTGGGCAGTCACGTTAACATATGTGATTATCCTGCCTAATATGTTTATCACAAATATGTCACTAATCACTAATATGTTTATTTGTTTATCACAACACCTTTGGACCTTCAGCAATCGATTATTTCCCTTCATCTACATAGAGACAGAACGATGGTGTCTTAAACATCTCATTCATTTCACCAAATAACTTCACGCAGGTGGATAACGGCCGTCTCGGTCACGCTATGTTGCGTGATGCAGTTTTGAAGAACCAAATGCATTTATTCAATGAATAAGTCAAGCTAGTTCTATGTTTATGATGTTGTAAGTTACGGTACCGATTGAAGTTGAGTTCGAAGCCAGTGGAAAACAGCGCTGCGTTTGTGCTCTCCAGGTACAAATGTTGTGATCTCTGACTGACGACCGGGCGAGACTCGAGTAAGAGATGTCCAAACGAGCTCCGGCAGGGCGGGCCAAGGCGGAGCGAACGGACGCCCTTCAGGCCGCCAATGACGAGCTGAGAACCAAACTGATGGACGTCCAGTTAGAACTTCAGCAGGAGAAGAACAAGGTGAAAACCTCAACAGACAAACACTGCCTGCCTCCCTGCCTGCCTCCCTGCCTGCCTCCCTGCCTGCCTCCCTCCCTCCCAGTTTTCCCGATGTAGATTAGACATGCGTGTGCCATGACTGTGTCAGCCTACATCAACAAATGCACCGAGGACGTCAGCACCACTAAGAATGTCATCACCCGGGGCAACCAACGACCCTGGATGACTGAGGAGGTACGTCAAACGCTACGAGCGCGGAACTCTGCCTTCAAGTCTGGCGACAAGGAGACACTGAGGACAGCGAGAGCCAACTTGAACCGTGCCATCAGGATAGCGAAGCGAGACCGCAGTCGAAAATTTCAGGATCGTTTCCACGACGTCAAAAACATCAGGAGTATGTGGCAAGGCATACGGGCGATTACAGACTACAACTCACCCTCCCCCCCCCCGGTGGGTGTAGTTGATGCTGACTTTCTAAATGGTCTAAATAACTTCTTTGGGAGGTTCGAGGCACTAAACGGCACTCCAGCAGTTAAAACTGTCCCCCATCAGGAAGAGGAGGTACTCTGCCTTGACTCCGCCGATGTGTTGAAGACCCTGAGGAGAGTCAACCCCTGTAAGGCCCCTGGCCCCGACAACATTCCTGGGCGTGTGTTCAGGGAATGTGCAAGTCATCTGGCTGGGGTCATCACAGACATTTTTAACACCTCGCTGGGCCAAGCCACAGTGCCGGCGTGCTTTAAGACTGCCTCCATCATTCCGGTGCCGAAGAAACCTCAAATCACCTCATTTAATGATTACCGGCCTGTTGCACTGACTCCGGTTATGATGAAGTGCTTCGAAAGGCTGCTTAAAGGTCACATCGTTTCCAGACTCCCCCTATTATTTGACCCGTTCCAGTTTGCCGACCGGCAAAACCGCTCCACTCAGGACGCCATCTCCTCCGTTCTTCACCTGAGCCTGGCTCACCTGGAGGAGAAGAACACCCATGTGCGGAGGCTGTTCCTGGACTTCAGCTCAGCGTTTAACACCATCATCCCACAGCATCTGGTAGGAAAATTGGAACACCTGGGCTTCAACACCCCCCTTCGCAACTGGCTGCTAGACTTCCTCACCAACAGACCTCAGTCAGTCCGGGTCGGACAGAACACCTCTGATGTCATCACCCTCAGCACAGGCTCCCTTCAGGGCTGCGTCCTGAGCCCCCTGCTGTGCACCCTGATGACACACGACTGCGTCCTCAGGTTCACCACCAATCACATCGTGAAGTCAGCAGACGACACAACGGTGGTGGGGCTCATCAGAGACAACAACGACCTGGACTACAGAGAGGAGGTGGAGCAGCTGGTGGGCTGGTGCAGAGAAAACAGCCTGATCCTGAATGAGGAGAAGATGAAGGAGATCATCGTCGACTTCAGGAAAAAACAGCCTCACCACGCTCCACTGATCATCAACAGCTCAGCTGTGGAGGTGGTCAGCACCACCAAATTCCTGGGGGTCCACATCACAGAAGACCTCACCTGGACTATGAACACTACGGCACTGGTCAAGAGGGCACAGAAGCGCTTGTACTTCCTGCGGAGGATGAGGAGAGCCCACCTGCCCCCACCCATCATGAGGACGTTCTACAGGAGCACCATAGAGAGCATTCTGACAAGCTGTCTCTCTGTGTGGTGTGGAGGCTGCACCGCCTCCGATTGGAAGAACGTGAGGAGAGTGGTGAGGACAGCAGAGAGGATCATAGGGGCTCCTCTTCCCTCCATTCAGGACATTTCATCTCAGCGCTGCATGTCCCGTGCCCGTAACATCATCAATGACCCATCACACCCCCACCATGGACTGTTCTCCCTGCTGCCCTCTGGGAAGAGGTTTGCAGCATCCGCTGCAGGTCCACCAGGTTCTGCAACAGCTTTTTCCCTGCTGTCATCAGACTGTTGAACACTAGAACTGTTGAGCTCTAAACTGAACTCTGCATCACACATTCACAGAACTGTACTTTATGACACTACGGACCTCTATCTTGCACTATCTCGCACTACCAACTTTACTGAACTTGTATAAACCCTTTAAATAGAAGTTTAATACATGGTTTAGCATTCCTCTGCACACTCTTGAATACTGTTTTGCCTACTTGCACTATTGCATAATTATCACTGCTGCACTTTATACTTATTTTTAATATATATATATATATATATATATATATAGTATATGTATATATATATATTTTCATAGGATATGTTACTTCTATTCAACTGCAATATCACTACTTTGTTGTAAGACGTATGCAACGGAATTTCGTTTTGTATGCACCATGTGCAGACAAGATGACAATAAAGTTTGTCTAAGTCTAAGTCTAAGTCATGTCAGGTCAGCTGTCTGGAGAGAGAGAGAAGTCAGGACCTGCGGGCGGAGCACCACCGTGCCACCGCCGCCATGACGGAACTCAAAAGCAAACTCCATGAGGAGAAGCAGAAAGAGTTAGCCATTACCAGGGAGACATTACTGCGGCAGCATGAAATGGAGCTGATGAGAGTGATCAAAATCAAAGATGGAGAGATCCAGCGACTGAATGCCTTGGTCCTCAGCCTGAGGGACGGCTCCATGGACAAGGTGATCCGCTCTATCCGTGTCTGACTATCCGCACGCCACGTCGGGCTTCGATGCGGCCGCTACCGTATTGTGTAGCTTGTCCCCAGTAAGCGTCGCGGCGCTCCGTTGCGGTCTCAACGGCCCGGTGTGGCGCAATGTCTGCTCAGGTGAGGAGGGGGGGCGCTTTGCTGGCGGAGGTGGAGGAGACGCGGCGGTGTCGGGAGACCGAGCGGTGTCGCCTCCACCAGGAGCGCGGAAGAAGCCCTGGCAGCGGCCCAGCAGGCCTGGCAGTCCCGAGCGGCCGAGCTCCGATCGGCTCATCACCAGCATCGGGAGGAGCTGAGCCGAACCAAGAGAGACTGCGAGAGGGAGATCCGCCGACTGGTAGGACTGATCAGATGCGCGGTGCGTGGCTATGTTCCCAATTTCGTTGTATACCTGCAGTGCAATGACACCTAAGGCATTCTATTCTATTCTATTTCACAAGAAGAAAATGTCCGGTTGCTCGCTTCGCTTTTGTCACAGCAAAGGTGTTCTAGTCGATTCAAGAAAAAAATTGGCCGGTTGCTCTCTTTGTTTTTGTCACAATTCTGGCAAATGAGTTTGCCCGCCTGCCTGAGCGCTCCCCGTTTGTACATCCAGACGGATGAGATCAAGCTGAAAGACAGAGCGGTTAGTGTTTTGGATGAAGCCCTGGGGCCGGCCACGTCCACCGCCTTCAGCTGCAGACTCAGGCTGCCGAGCAGCAGATCGCTGCCCTGAGGGATTCCCAAAGGGCGGGCCTAAACTACCCTGGAAGTGGGGTCAACGCCGCTACTAGCAATCCTCTTCATTGCGTAAGCCACCTCATCACACACTTGCAGTACGCATGACTTAGTTCGTTGCTGGAGGAAGGTAGCACAAAAACAGTTTTGAACTTTGAACGAGTGCTTGTGTGTGTGTGTTGCGGGGCGTTTTCAGTCTCAGGAGGATCGGGACACGCGACGGTTTCATCTGAAAATCGCTGAGCTCAGCGCAGTCATCAGGAAACTGGAGGATCGAAACGCCCTGCTTTCTGAAGAGCGCAATGAACTGGTAATTTATTGACGGCACGCTTGAAGGTTTGCGCTACGTTTGATGCGCGCCATCCAGCGAGGCACCCATTGCGCTTGCTTATTAGTTGAGCGGCGCGGCGAGTCGGTTGCCTGGTAGATGTCTTTTATTGGGAGCCAAAGCCACGATTCCGTTCAAACCGATGCAAAAGGAATGGATGCGTTCTGGCCCGCGTGTTGTGCGTCTTTCACATCCCGCACTTCATGCTTGCAGCTAAAGCGACTGAGAGAAACAGAAAGCCAGTTTCTGCCACTCCTGTACAAAAACAAACGCCTGAGCAGGAAGAATGAAGAACTCTCGCTGGTGCTGTGTCGCCTTGAAAACAAAGTGCGCTTTGTCACCCAGGAGAACGAGGAGATGGCAAGCTTGGTAAGTCGACGCGGACAACGGCGGCGTGCCAACAGAGTCCACTGCATTTGTGTTCCACAGAGAAGGCCTAGTTCGCTCAATGACCTGGACCGCGGTTGCGGCCAGCAGGACGGTGAAATGGAGTTCCTTCAAGTTGTGGAGCAGCGGCACATCATCGACGACTTGTCCAAGGTCTTCAGGCAGGCGACTCGGTGCACGTACGGCAGCGCCGCGCTCGCTCGCTGTCGCCAGGAAACCTTTTCCGTCCAAAGCTTGGCCGGCGGCCGCCATCCAAAAAATTGGCCCCTTAAATTCCGACCTTTCAAGCAGGAGCATTGTGCGCACGCGTTTGAACACGCTTTAGACTTGTTTTGCCGTTTTCAGCAGCTCAAAGCTCCCGTTTTGTCAGCGCCTTTGCCACTCGCTGTGCGCTGAAAACGACGGACTTGCCCGGCTGCTCAGCCCGTCAACCATGAGCCGCGAGCGCGACGTCATTGTCCGTAGGCAGCTAGTGGCAAAATGCACCCTGTTAGAGTTGCGCTCGCTCCAACTTATTTTGCAAGAACCACACGGGAGACAAGTAAGTTCTTTTGGACACCTGCAGGTGGAGAGTCCATCCGTTGTACGAATGAAGTCTGACTCTCGGCTCCTGCACGAGCATTTTAATTAAGAGAAACAGGGTGGGTGTAAGAGTGGATTGAATAGAGGAAGCCCTTGACCTCTAGTCAAAACATAGCAAGGGGTGTTTTACAACTTTGTGTAGGAAGGGATAAGCGATAGGGATAAATAAGGGATAAATAATATTATTTATTACAGGTCGCAGTCAAAGTCAAAGCAACACAATGATACGATAAAGATAATCTGGAAAACCCTGACACACCCTGTAGTTGTCACTTTTGGAAAAGACGAGCGTCCCTCCAATCATCGCCGGTGACGTGTTTTTCAGGCTCTGGAGACAGGAGCTCATGTCAGAAATGTCATTGTGAGTCGCGTTTGTTTCTGCGCCGGAGCCGTTCGTTCCCTTTGCATCCAAAGAATCTGAAAGGCGGATTATTTGTGTCGACAGGAGAGAGATTTGCTGCTACGATACCGACGTCGAGAATCTCTGAGGAGGAACAAAGCGTGAGGTCCTGCAAGGTGAGTCTGTTTGTTTGCGGCTGCTTGGTGTTGCGCAAGATGAAATGGCCTTTTTCTCGCTATCGTTCCTCTCGTCGATTCATCGTGAGGTGTCGCTTCAGTTTGTTCAGAGAGATGTTTGCTTCCGCGCCCGCAGGTCATCGAAACATTTTACGGCTACGACGAAGACGTGTTGGTGGACTCGGACGGATCGTCCTTGTCTTTTCACACCGACAGAACCCCCGACACGGAACCCGAAGAGGTAGCCCGCCATTTCTGCCAGCGTATTGGCACCAAACATTCCTCTTCAGCCTGGAATCGGACTCGTCTTTGCGTCGCGGGTGCTTTGTCGCCGGTCTGACTGATTCTGGTACTAGTGCTGTGTTGCATTGGTGTGTGCATGAAGAGGCGGCGCTTCGCTACCGCCAGCTGACGCAAGAATATCAAGCGCTGCAACGAGCCTACGCTCTGCTAGCCCAGACCAGCGAAGGGGACTACGACGCCGAGAAGGAGATCAAGGTGGCGCCCCTTCCCGCAACCCCCGGCCGGGTCGCAGCCTCCCCGTTCTCACCCAGCCTCGGGTGTTCTCTGGTCTGAAAGGAGGAGGAGGAGCCTCCCTCCTCCTCCTTTCAGACCAGAGAAAAGCTGATGGTAGAAATGGGTCACTATCAAAGCAGAGTAGCAGATCTGGAGTCAGCGCTGAAGCAACAAGGACAGGTAAGCTCATCAATGAGCACACCTTTTTCTCAGACAAAATAGCTACATTCTTCAGTCACTCATCCGTCTGGCATTACTGGACCAACCCCCCCCCCCCCCCCCCCCCCGAACGTGGCTGGGAAAATGCGGAGAAAAGCAAATGTCATTTTCCAGTCAACCAAAGAATTTGTGGATGAAAATGACACAACATTCCAAAGCTGTCCACGCGTTTGTCTCTTCTAGAATGTCAAGTGGGTGGAGGAGAAGCAGCTGCTGCGTCAGAGCAATCAGCAGTTGGCCGAAAAGGTGACGGAAAGAAAGGCGCTGGGCGGAGTCGCTTGGCGTCACACCTGTCGGGAAGCCCCGCAGATGAGGTCTGACTGTCTTTTCAGGTCAGGCGGATGGAGGCGGAAGAAGCGCGTCTGAAAGAGCACATCCAGGATATCCGAGACCAAAACGAACTGCTTGAGTTCCGCATCCTGGAGCTGGAGGTGGGAAGACTCGCACAAGCGTGTTGAGGCCAGAGATGTGACGGACGGACGGACGGACGGACGGATGCATGCCTCTGCCTTTCAGGAGAGGGAGTGGCGCTCCCCCGTCTTGAAGTTTCTGCAAGTCCGTTTCCCAGACGGCCTCAGCCCTTTGCAGATCTACTGCGAGGCCGAGGGCGTGAGCGTAGGTAAGGCGTCCCTCGCAACCCTAACCTTAACCCGAGGTCCCAGAACACCTTACATTGCTCCTTGCGCCTTTCCCCCGGACATCGTCATCAGTGATCTGATGAAGAAGCTGGACATCCTGGGCTATAACGCCGTAAGTGTATGTCGAACTCCTTATGTTCGCACTCCACGAGACTCGGCGGCTCAAATGTGACTTTTGGAAGGCTTTGCGCTGAAAGAAGCTTGTTGACGCTGTGCCTTTGGGCTCTTGCAGAATCTCACCAACGAGGAGCAGGTGGTCGTGATTCACGCCAGGACCCTTCTCACCCTAGCCGAGAAGGTAACGCGCACGTCCACGCACGCTCTCGCATTCTGCTTATGTGACAGCAGCCTTTCCTCAGTGGTTAGAATACATCAAAGTGACCAAGTCAGCACTTCAACAGAAGATGTTGGACATTGAAAGTGAGAAGGTAGACAGACACGCGACATCAGCCAAGGGGAACTCCGGCAATGTGCCCCAACAATTCTGACCTTGAGCTGTGCTAGGATATGTTCTGCAAGCAGAAGGGCTACCTGGATGAAGAGTTGGACTTCAGGAAGTGTTCCATGGACCAGGCTCATAAGGTAAGCCGCCCTCAAATCTCCCGCCGGACCACTGATGGACGAGGATTGCGGCCCAGAGGATCCTGGAGCTGGAGGCCATGTTGTACGAGGCGCTACCGCAGCGGGACTGCCCCGCCACGGACGGCGAAAAAGCCAGCCACGCTGGCGTGAATGACGTGCTGACGGCGGATCAGAGAGAAGAGCTTAGGAGCGCCGTGGACCAATGGAAGCGAGCCCTGATGTGCGAGTTGAGGGAGCGCGACGCTTGCATCCTCCAAGAGAGAATGGATCTGCTGCACAGCGCGCAACAGGTAAGGGCCCAAAGCCAGCCCGGCACTTACTTGCACGCTTACTGGCTTTTGAATGCCACTTTCCATTTGTCCGTCCTAGAGGAACAAAGAGCTGAAAGAATTCATCGAAGCTCAGAAGAGACAAATCAAACAATTGGAGGAGAAGTTTCTGTTTCTCTTTCTATTCTTCTCCTTGGCCTTCATTCTGTGGCCCTAACACCAGCTGGTGAGTGAGCTCCAGCGGCACCGCACTCGACACCTCCGATACACTGCCAGCCGGTCTCAGACGTTGGCAGACGCTCCGATGCCAACGTATACCCCCCGCCACGGTGACAGAGGCACCGCGTCACACCGGCGCTCATCCAATCAGAAGGCAGGAAAAGCAAATTCACATGCAGGGCACTTTTGAACCAGAAGAGAGCGCCACAAAAAACGGTTGTTGCCCCAAACGCGCACTAAAAAGGGTCAGAATAACAAGAGTCCCACTGGCCAGCCGGGGCCACCCGTCCAGCTGTTTCTTCAGGGGGGAAAAAAATTGGAGTCACCGGTGAGTACATTTTGCATTTAGCTCTGCTTTTCTGCTTCTGTCTTCAAGTGTGTGGCATCCTGCGATCAAAGATTCAGCCAACCCCAAAGCGGTTGACCTCAACGTCCCACCACCATGCCTACCAGAGCAGGTGACGTGATGCTTTGGACATCCTTCCGTCTCAGATGCCCAAAAGTACTCTTTGCCACATCTGCGGCAATACGGTGTCTTTTCAAAGGTGCAAATAAATCCAGCGTGGGCGGAACACGCACGTCTTCGTTTTTTCCCGCTTTGTTTGTGTGACAGCTGTTGTGAAAATTTTATACAAATAAAGTTGTATAGTACAGGTTTGGCCAAGCCGCAACTCCCGAACCGCATGCGGCTCTTTTATGTTCATATCAACATTTGTGTGTGTGTGTGTGTGTGTGGGGGGGGGGGGGGTTGTGCGTGTTGGCTTCACTTGAGTTCAATTTGGTATTTTGGTCAAAAGCGCATGTGGTGAAATTCCACAAAGTAGGATGGGCAAACACATTTCTTTAAACTATGAGTGTCAATTGGGCTCTCGAAATGGCAGGGAAAAGATGCACAGCAAAACGAAAATACATAGATGAACACAGGACGTTTTAATCAGAGTGGGAAAGTTTCTATTTTTTGTTGAACGTGATGGCAAACCATTCTGCCTGATATGTCAGACCTCAGCGCATTTCAAAGATTCAAATCTTCAGCGCCATGCACTTCAGCTCACTCCATGCTAACATTGATCAGGCGTCGAACCCGCATCATCATGCTTAAGAGGTGGCCATGCTAACCAGTGCGCCATTATGTCAACGCATAATAACTAAGTCTACTGGTCAAAACAGCGGTTACTATATGACGTCGCTACGTCGTGGTCACGTGACGCAGACAAGACGTCAATGGACGTGGGCAGAGTTAACTTGTTTAAAAGGGAGTAGGCAGAAGAAATATTTAATTTATTTAAATCTATTTTGAGTGCACACCATTATGCCAATGCATAACAACTGTAAATCTACTAAATAAAACAGCGGTTGCTATATGACATCTGCCACGTCGTGGTCACGTGACATACGTGACGTCGATGGGCGTAACTTTCGCCGGAATTCAAATCCGCGGGGAGAGTTAACTTGTTTAAAAGAGAGTGGGCAGAAGAATTATTTAATTTATTTAAATCTATTTGGTGTGTGCGCCATTATGTCAATGCATAACAACTGTAAGTCTACTAAACAAAACAGCGGTTGCTATATGACGTCTGCCACGTCGTGGTCACGTGACGCGGACGTGACGTCGACGCCTACTTTACATCCCACCGATCACAGGACCCCTCGGCTGCATAACCGTGCCCCCTTCCCAACCAATCGGATTTGCTATACGCGAAAACGACGCCAATGGAAAGAGCTTCCGCCCAAATTTAAATCCGTGGGCGTGGCTCGCAGCAGGAAGTAGGAAAATGGCGGCGATGTTGACAAAGACACAGCGGATGGTAACATACGACTAACAAGAGAAATATTTTTATTTTCTGCTTGCAACTGGACCGTCCAGAGCGTACACGGTAAGTACAACTCATCGTTTTTAAAAAGAAGTACTTTTGTTGCCCTGAAAAGCGAGTGAGCGTGGCGTTTGTGGGGGACGTCGAATTTCGACGATTCTTTCTGGTCAACGGTTGTAAATGATTGTGTTGATTAAAAAAGAAAACTTGATGTAACTCTACTTTTAACTGCCGTTTCAGATAGATTTGGAATTGCATCACATCCAATTTTGCCTAGAGCGTACACGGTAAGTAACACTCGTTGTGTTTAAGGAGATTTACGTTTGTAATAGCAGAAGTGTAGCCGCGTTGCGTTGTACGTGTGAATGTTGGTCCGGGCGAAATGTTAATGTTTAATTTCATTCCTTTAGGTTCCACGGTGTTTGTTGGCTGCAAGTTTTCCACTGCAAGAAGAGGCTCATATCATTGACCAGGAGCGAGCTACAATGGTGAGTAGCCATAACATTTATGTTAAACACTTCCTATTTCATGTCTAACAGTACTTGATTTAACAAATAACCATAAATAAATACAGTGTGGGCACTGAAGTTAACATATGTGATTATACTGCCTAATCTGTCACCGAGTAGATTGTTGCAAAGTAATATAAGATCCAAAGTTGTAATTCAGAATAGTTTTCAAAAGAAGGCCATTAGAATTATATACAAGTCTGATTACCCTGAACAAGCTATTAATTAAATCACAAATTCTTCAATTCAAAGATTTGGTAGATTATCAGACAAATAATGTATAACAGTAATTGATTTAACACATCACGATAAGTAGATTGAGTGTGGGCACTCTCAAGTTAACATATGTGATTATACTGCCTAATCTGTTACAGAGTATGTTGTTGCCAAGTAATGTAGAATAGATCCAAAGTAGTAATCCAGAATAGTTTTGAAGAGGCCATTAGAATGATAAACAAATCTGATTACCTTGAACATAATAACAAGCTAAGTGTTTAATATGTCCTATGAAGTCAAAATTGGGCACCATCATGTGGTGAAATTTGGAATTGCATCACATCCAATTTTGCCTGTGAACAAACAGATTACATAAATCTTAGTTTTGAATAAGCCACTCCTTCTCAAACAAGTAAACTCTGCCCATTTTGCGCAGTAGATGTTCTGTTAATATCTAGTATTTATACAAAGTCATAATTTAAATTGCTTTCAACCTTCATTCATCGGTTCAACCAACATTACTCGCTCTTATTACCAACTTGTATTGATTTAACTAAGCGTTTAATACTTCCTATCAGGTCTCAAATCGAGATTTGGCAAAATACAATTTCAGCAAATCCAATTTTGCCAGGGAACAAAAATAGATTAAATAAACTAAATAAGTCCTCTTCCCATTAAATAAATCAGAAAAGTCTGTCTTGTAACCAGTCCTCTTCAAACAAGTAAAGTCTGCCCATTTTGTGCCGTAGATTTTGTGTCTATGCCTAGTATTTAAACAAAATCATAATTTAAACGACTTCTTTCCTTCATTCACTTTGGAAATTTGGAATTGCAGCAAATCGAATTTTGGCAGGGAACAAAAATAGATCAATTAAACTAAATAAGTCTTCTTCCCATTAAATAAATTAAAAAAGTCTGTCTTGTAACCAGTCCTTTTCAAACAAGTAAAGTCTGCCCATTTTGTGCCGTCGATTTTGTGTTAATGCCTAGTATTTATACAAAATCATAATTTAAAGGACTTCATTCCTTCATTCACTTTGGAAATTTGGAATTGCAGCACATCAAATTTTGCCTGGGAAGAAAAGTAGATTAAATAAATTTAATAAGTCTTACTACTTCCCATTAAATAAATTAAATACGTCTTACTTGTTCCCACTCCTTTTCAAAACAGTAGTTTAAAACGAGGGCCCTTCACTCAATCTTTAACCTCAACCCCGCACGTTGTGTTGTATCTGTGAATGTTGGTTGTGGCCAAATGATAGTTTTCTTTCATTCGTTTAGGTTCCAAGAAAACTTGATGTAACTCTACTTTTAACTGCCGTTTCAGATAAGCGGGTATTACGTCGCAGTCATGTGCCGCGGATATGACGTAATTGCCCGAACCTCCGATTCAAATCTGTTGGCGCGATGGCCGTGAGCCACTGAGCAGCGACGATTATCAACAGAAATATCTTTATTTTCTGCTTGCAACTGGACCGTCTAGAGCGTACACGGTAAGTAACACTCATTGTGTTTAAGGAGATTTACGTTTGTAATAGCAGAAGTGTAGCCGCGTTGCGTTGTACGTGTGAAAATTGGTCGAGGCGAAATGTTAATGTTTAATTTCATTCCTTTAGGTTCCACGGTGTTTGTTGGCTGCAAGTTTTCCACTGCAAGAAGAGGCTCGTATCATTGACCAGGAGCGAGCTACAATGGTGAGTAGCCATAACATTTATGTTAAACACTTCCTATTTCATGTCTAACAGTACTTGATTTAACAAATAACCATAAATAAATACAGTGTGGGCACTGAAGTTAACATATGTGATTATACTGCCTAATCTGTCACGGAGTAGATTGTTGCAAAGTAATATAAGATCCAAAGTTATAATTCAGAATAGTTTTCAAAAGAAGGCCATTAGAATTATATACAAGTCTGATTACCCTGAACAAGCTATTAATTAAATCACAAATTCTTCAATTCAAAGATTTGGTAGATTATCAGACAAATAATGTCTAACAGTAATTGATTTAACACATCACGATAAGTAGATTGAGTGTGGGCACTCTCAAGTTAACAGATATGATTATACTGCCTAATCTGTTACAGAGTATGTTGTTGCCAAGTAATGTAGAATAGATCCAAAGTAGTAATCCAGAATAGTTTTGAAGAGGCCATTAGAATAATAAACAAATCTGATTACCTTGAACATAATAACAAGCTAAGTGTTTAATATGTCCTATGAAGTCAAAATTGGGCACCATCATGTGGTGAAATTTGGAATTGCATCACATCCAATTTTGCCTGGGAACAAACAGATTAAATAAATCTTAGTTTTGAATAAGCCACTCCTTCTCAAACAAGTAAACTCTGCCCATTTCGCGCAGTAGATGTTCTGTTAATATCTAGTATTTATACAAAGTCATAATTTAAATTGCTTTCAACCTTCATTCATCGGTTCAACCAACATTACTCGCTCTTATTACCAACTTGTATTGATTTAACTAAGCGTTTAATACTTCCTATCAGGTCTCAAGGCAAGATTTGGCAAAATACAATTTCAGCAAATCCAATTTTGCCAGGGAACAAAAATAGATTAAATAAACTAAATAAGTCTTCTTCCCATTAAATAAATCAGAAAAGTCTGTCTTGTAACCAGTCCTCTTCAAACAAGTAAAGTCTGCCCATTTTGTGCCGTAGATTTTGTGTCTATGCCTAGTATTTAAACAAAATCATAATTTAAACGACTTCTTTCCTTCATTCACTTTGGAAATTTGGAATTGCAGCAAATCGAATTTTGCCAGGGAACAAAAATAGATCAATTAAACTAAATAAGTCTTCTTCCCATTAAATAAATTAAAAAAGTCTGTCTTGTAACCAGTCCTTTTCAAACAAGTAAAGTCTGCCCATTTTGTGCCGTCGATTTTGTGTTAATGCCTAGTATTTATACAAAATCATAATTTAAAGGACTTCATTCCTTCATTCACTTTGGAAATTTGGAATTGCAGCACATCAAATTTTGCCTGGGAAGAAAAGTAGATTAAATAAATTTAATAAGTCTTACTACTTCCCATTAAATAAATTAAATACGTCTTACTTGTTCCCACTCCTTTTCAAAAAAGTAGTTTAAAACGAGGTCCCTTCACTCAACCTTTGACCCTATTTATTCACCTTCTAGGCTAAGTGTTAAAGGCTAAGTGTTAAAGGCTAAGTGTTAAAGGCTAAGTGTTAAAGGCTAAGTGTTAGAGGCTAAGTGCCAGAGGCTAGGCGCCAGAGGCGAGTTTTTGTGGGCTGAAGTTTTAGTGGGGTTAGTGTGAATACAATCCAAAAGAATACAACAGAATACAATACAATAGAATATAATACATAGATTAAATTATATAGCTCTTACTACTTCCCATTAAATAAATTAAATACGTCTTACTTGTTCCCAATCCTTTTCAAAAAAGTAGTTTAAAACGAGGGCCCTTCACTCAACCTTTAACCTCAACCCCGCACGTCACATTGTGTTGTATCTGTGAATGTTGGTTGTGGCCAAATGATAGTTTTCTTTCATTCGTTTAGGTTCCACGGTGTTTGTTGGCTATGTTTTCCACTGTCAGAAGGATGAAAATACAAAGTACAACGCTTGGACGTGGGCGAAGGCGTCACCGGTGAGTCCTTCCTTCCTATTTATTTACCTTCTAGATGCTAGAGGCTAAGTGTTAGAGGCTAAGTGTTAGAGGCTAAGTGTTAAACACAATACGAACAACACAACGATACTGCACTGAACAACACGATACCGCACTGAACAACACCATGCCGCACTGAACAACACCATTCCGCACTGAACAACACCATGCCGCACTGAACAACACCATCCCGCACTGAACAACATTATGCCGCACTGAACAACATTATGCCGCACTGAACAACACCATTCCGCACTGAACAACACCATGCCGCACTGAACAACATTATGCTGCACTGAACAACACCATGCCGCACTGAACAACACCATGCCGCACTGAACAACACCATGCCGCACTGAACAACATTATGCCGCACTGAACAACACCATGCCGCACTGAACAACACCATGCCGCACTGAACAACACCATCCTGCACTGAACAACACCATGCCGCACTGAACAACACCATGCCGCACTGAACAACACCATGCCGCACTGAACAACACGATCCCGCATTGAACAACACCATGCCGCACTGAACAACACCATGCCGCACTGAACAACACCATGCCGCACTGAACAACACCATGCCGCACTGAACAACACCATCCCGCACTGAACAACACCATGCCGCATTGAACAACACCATGCCGCACTGAACAACACCATCCTGCACTGAACAACACCATCCCGAACTAAACAACACCATGCCGTACTGAACAACACCATGCCGCACTGAACAACACCATGCCGCACTGAACAACACCATGCCGCACTGAACAACACCATGCCGCACTGAACAACATTATGCCGCACTGAACAACACCATGCCGCACTGAACAACACCATGCCGCACTGAACAACACCATCCTGCACTGAACAACACCATCCTGCACTGAACAACACCACCCCGCACTGAACAACACGATCCCGCATTGAACAACACCATCCCGCACTGAACAACACCCTGCCGCACTGAACACCACCATTCCGCACTGAACAACACCATGCCGCACTGAACAACACCATGCCGCACTGAACAACACCATGCCGCACTGAACAACACCATGCCGCACTGAACAACATTATGCCGCACTGAACACCATGCCGCACTGAACAACACCATCCCGCACTGAACAACACCATGCCGCATTGAACAACACCATGCCGCACTGAACAACACCATCCTGCACTGAACAACACCATCCCGCACTGAACAACACCATGCCGCACTGAACAACACCATGCCGCACTGAACAACACGATCCCGCATTGAACAACACCATCCTGCACTGAACAACACCATGCCGCACTGAACAACACCATGCCGCACTGAACAACACCATTCCGCACTGAACAACACCATGCCGCACTGAACAACACCATCCTGCACTGAACAACACCATGCCGCACTGAACAACACCATGCCGCACAGAATAACACAATACCGCACAGAACAACACAATACCGCACAAACAGTTTTAGATAATATTACGTCGCAGTCATGTGACGCGGACATGACGTCAATAGGCGGAACTCACGGCAAAATTATAATCCGTGGGCGTGGCTTGCAACAGGAAGTAGGAAAGCGGCAATTCTGGCAAACAAGACACAGCGGTTAGTAACACGATGACTAACAAGGCAAATATTTTTGTTTTCAGCTTGCAACTTGACCGTCTAGAGCGTACAAGGTAATTACAACTGTTTTTTTTTAGCCCTGAAAAGCGAGGGAGTGTGGCGTTTGGGAGGAATGTCGAACTCGGCGTCTGCTTCCAGCCACAGACGCCAAATTTCGACGATTATTTCGACTGGTCAACGGTTGTAAATTATTGCGTTGACTAAAAACTTTATTTAACTCTACTCTTAACTTTGCCGTTTCAGATATGCGGGTATTACACCGCGGAAATGACGTCAATAGGCTGAACTCTCGCCAAAATTCAAATCTGTGGGCGCAATGGCCTTGAGCGAGACACCGGATACAAACACGACGATTATCAACAGAAATATCTTTATTTTCTGCTTGCAAGTGGACCGTCTAGAGCGTACACGGTAAGTACAACTCATTGTGTTTAAAAAGATTTACGTTTGTGTAGTTTGCGTTGCGTTGTATCTGTGAATGTTGGTTGAGGCTAAATGTTAATGTTTAATTTCATTCCTTTAGGTTCCACGGTGTTTGTTGGCTGTATGTTTTCCACTGCAAGAAGAGGCTCGTATCATTGACCAGCAGGAGCTACAATGGTGAGTACCCCTTTCGTCTTCCATTTATGTTAAACACTTCCTATTTCATGTCTAACAGTACTCGATTTAACAAATAACCATAAATAAATACAGTGTGGGCAGTCACGTTAACATATGTGATTATCCTGCCTAATATGTTTATCACAAATATGTCACTAATCACTAATATGTTTATTTGTTTATCACAACACCTTTGGACCTTCAGCAATCGATTATTTCCCTTCATCTACATAGAGACAGAACGATGGTGTCTTAAACATCTCATTCATTTCACCAAATAACTTCACGCAGGTGGATAACGGCCGTCTCGGTCACGCTATGTTGCGTGATGCAGTTTTGAAGAACCAAATGCATTTATTCAATGAATAAGTCAAGCTAGTTCTATGTTTATGATGTTGTAAGTTACGGTACCGATTGAAGTTGAGTTCGAAGCCAGTGGAAAACAGCGCTGCGTTTGTGCTCTCCAGGTACAAATGTTGTGATCTCTGACTGACGACCGGGCGAGACTCGAGTAAGAGATGTCCAAACGAGCTCCGGCAGGGCGGGCCAAGGCGGAGCGAACGGACGCCCTTCAGGCCGCCAATGACGAGCTGAGAACCAAACTGATGGACGTCCAGTTAGAACTTCAGCAGGAGAAGAACAAGGTGAAAACCTCAACAGACAGACACTGCCTGCCTCCCTGCCTGCCTCCCTGCCTGCCTCCCTCCCTCCCAGTTTTCCCGATGTAGATTAGACATGCGTGTGCCATGACTGTGTCAGCCTACATCAACAAATGCACCAAGGACGTCAGCACCACTAAGAATGTCATCACCCGGGGCAACCAACGACCCTGGATGACTGAGGAGGTACGTCAAACGCTACGAGCGCGGAACTCTGCCTTCAAGTCTGGCGACAAGGAGACACTGAGGACAGCGAGAGCCAACTTGAACCGTGCCATCAGGATAGCGAAGCGAGACCGCAGTCGAAAATTTCAGGATCGTTTCCACGACGTCAAAAACATCAGGAGTATGTGGCAAGGCATACGGGCGATTACAGACTACAACTCACCCTCCCCCCCCCCGGTGGGTGTAGTTGATGCTGACTTTCTAAATGGTCTAAATAACTTCTTTGGGAGGTTCGAGGCACTAAACGGCACTCCAGCAGTTAAAACTGTCCCCCATCAGGAAGAGGAGGTACTCTGCCTTGACTCCGCCGATGTGTTGAAGACCCTGAGGAGAGTCAACCCCTGTAAGGCCCCTGGCCCCGACAACATTCCTGGGCGTGTGTTCAGGGAATGTGCAAGTCATCTGGCTGGGGTCATCACAGACATTTTTAACACCTCGCTGGGCCAAGCCACAGTGCCGGCGTGCTTTAAGACTGCCTCCATCATTCCGGTGCCGAAGAAACCTCAAATCACTTCATTTAATGATTACCGGCCTGTTGCACTGACTCCGGTTATGATGAAGTGCTTCGAAAGGCTGCTTAAAGGTCACATCGTTTCCAGACTCCCCCTATTATTTGACCCGTTCCAGTTTGCCGACCGGCAAAACCGCTCCACTCAGGACGCCATCTCCTCCGTTCTTCACCTGAGCCTGGCTCACCTGGAGGAGAAGAACACCCATGTGCGGAGGCTGTTCCTGGACTTCAGCTCAGCGTTTAACACCATCATCCCACAGCATCTGGTAGGAAAATTGGAACACCTGGGCTTCAACACCCCCCTTCGCAACTGGCTGCTAGACTTCCTCACCAACAGACCTCAGTCAGTCCGGGTCGGACAGAACACCTCTGATGTCATCACCCTCAGCACAGGCTCCCTTCAGGGCTGCGTCCTGAGCCCCCTGCTGTGCACCCTGATGACACACGACTGCGTCCTCAGGTTCACCACCAATCACATCGTGAAGTCAGCAGACGACACAACGGTGGTGGGGCTCATCAGAGACAACAACGACCTGGACTACAGAGAGGAGGTGGAGCAGCTGGTGGGCTGGTGCAGAGAAAACAGCCTGATCCTGAATGAGGAGAAGATGAAGGAGATCATCGTCGACTTCAGGAAAAAACAGCCTCACCACGCTCCACTGATCATCAACAGCTCAGCTGTGGAGGTGGTCAGCACCACCAAATTCCTGGGGGTCCACATCACAGAAGACCTCACCTGGACTATGAACACTACGGCACTGGTCAAGAGGGCACAGAAGCGCTTGTACTTCCTGCGGAGGATGAGGAGAGCCCACCTGCCCCCACCCATCATGAGGACGTTCTACAGGAGCACCATAGAGAGCATTCTGACAAGCTGTCTCTCTGTGTGGTGTGGAGGCTGCACCGCCTCCGATTGGAAGAACGTGAGGAGAGTGGTGAGGACAGCAGAGAGGATCATAGGGGCTCCTCTTCCCTCCATTCAGGACATTTCATCTCAGCGCTGCATGTCCCGTGCCCGTAACATCATCAATGACCCATCACACCCCCACCATGGACTGTTCTCCCTGCTGCCCTCTGGGAAGAGGTTTGCAGCATCCGCTGCAGGTCCACCAGGTTCTGCAACAGCTTTTTCCCTGCTGTCATCAGACTGTTGAACACTAGAACTGTTGAGCTCTAAACTGAACTCTGCATCACACATTCACAGAACTGTACTTTATGACACTACGGACCTCTATCTTGCACTATCTCGCACTACCAACTTTACTGAACTTGTATAAACCCTTTAAATAGAAGTTTAATACATGGTTTAGCATTCCTCTGCACACTCTTGAATACTGTTTTGCCTACTTGCACTATTGCATAATTATCACTGCTGCACTTTATACTTATTTTTAATATATATATATATATATATATATAGTATATGTATATATATATATTTTCATAGGATATGTTACTTCTATTCAACTGCAATATCACTACTTTGTTGTAAGACGTATGCAACGGAATTTCGTTTTGTATGCACCATGTGCAGACAAGATGACAATAAAGTTTGTCTAAGTCTAAGTCTAAGTCATGTCAGGTCAGCTGTCTGGAGAGAGAGAGAAGTCAGGACCTGCGGGCGGAGCACCACCGTGCCACCGCCGCCATGACGGAACTCAAAAGCAAACTCCATGAGGAGAAGCAGAAAGAGTTAGCCATTACCAGGGAGACATTACTGCGGCAGCATGAAATGGAGCTGATGAGAGTGATCAAAATCAAAGATGGAGAGATCCAGCGACTGAATGCCTTGGTCCTCAGCCTGAGGGACGGCTCCATGGACAAGGTGATCCGCTCTATCCGTGTCTGACTATCCGCACGCCACGTCGGGCTTCGATGCGGCCGCTACCGTATTGTGTAGCTTGTCCCCAGTAAGCGTCGCGGCGCTCCGTTGCGGTCTCAACGGCCCGGTGTGGCGCAATGTCTGCTCAGGTGAGGAGGGGGGGCGCTTTGCTGGCGGAGGTGGAGGAGACGCGGCGGTGTCGGGAGACCGAGCGGTGTCGCCTCCACCAGGAGCGCGGAAGAAGCCCTGGCAGCGGCCCAGCAGGCCTGGCAGTCCCGAGCGGCCGAGCTCCGATCGGCTCATCACCAGCATCGGGAGGAGCTGAGCCGAACCAAGAGAGACTGCGAGAGGGAGATCCGCCGACTGGTAGGACTGATCAGATGCGCGGTGCGTGGCTATGTTCCCAATTTCGTTGTATACCTGCAGTGCAATGACACCTAAGGCATTCTATTCTATTCTATTTCACAAGAAGAAAATGTCCGGTTGCTCGCTTCGCTTTTGTCACAGCAAAGGTGTTCTAGTCGATTCAAGAAAAAAATTGGCCGGTTGCTCTCTTTGTTTTTGTCACAATTCTGGCAAATGAGTTTGCCCGCCTGCCTGAGCGCTCCCCGTTTGTACATCCAGACGGATGAGATCAAGCTGAAAGACAGAGCGGTTAGTGTTTTGGATGAAGCCCTGGGGCCGGCCACGTCCACCGCCTTCAGCTGCAGACTCAGGCTGCCGAGCAGCAGATCGCTGCCCTGAGGGATTCCCAAAGGGCGGGCCTAAACTACCCTGGAAGTGGGGTCAACGCCGCTACTAGCAATCCTCTTCATTGTGTAAGCCACCTCATCACACACTTGCAGTACGCATGACTTAGTTCGTTGCTGGAGGAAGGTAGCACAAAAACAGTTTTGAACTTTGAACGAGTGCTTGTGTGTGTGTGTTGCGGGGCGTTTTCAGTCTCAGGAGGATCGGGACACGCGACGGTTTCATCTGAAAATCGCTGAGCTCAGCGCAGTCATCAGGAAACTGGAGGATCGAAACGCCCTGCTTTCTGAAGAGCGCAATGAACTGGTAATTTATTGACGGCACGCTTGAAGGTTTGCGCTACGTTTGATGCGCGCCATCCAGCGAGGCACCCATTGCGCTTGCTTATTAGTTGAGCGGCGCGGCGAGTCGGTTGCCTGGTAGATGTCTTTTATTGGGAGCCAAAGCCACGATTCCGTTCAAACCGATGCAAAAGGAATGGATGCGTTCTGGCCCGCGTGTTGTGCGTCTTTCACATCCCGCACTTCATGCTTGCAGCTAAAGCGACTGAGAGAAACAGAAAGCCAGTTTCTGCCACTCCTGTACAAAAACAAACGCCTGAGCAGGAAGAATGAAGAACTCTCGCTGGTGCTGTGTCGCCTTGAAAACAAAGTGCGCTTTGTCACCCAGGAGAACGAGGAGATGGCAAGCTTGGTAAGTCGACGCGGACAACGGCGGCGTGCCAACAGAGTCCACTGCATTTGTGTTCCACAGAGAAGGCCTAGTTCGCTCAATGACCTGGACCGCGGTTGCGGCCAGCAGGACGGTGAAATGGAGTTCCTTCAAGTTGTGGAGCAGCGGCACATCATCGACGACTTGTCCAAGGTCTTCAGGCAGGCGACTCGGTGCACGTACGGCAGCGCCGCGCTCGCTCGCTGTCGCCAGGAAACCTTTTCCGTCCAAAGCTTGGCCGGCGGCCGCCATCCAAAAAATTGGCCCCTTAAATTCCGACCTTTCAAGCAGGAGCATTGTGCGCACGCGTTTGAACACGCTTTAGACTTGTTTTGCCGTTTTCAGCAGCTCAAAGCTCCCGTTTTGTCAGCGCCTTTGCCACTCGCTGTGCGCTGAAAACGACGGACTTGCCCGGCTGCTCAGCCCGTCAACCATGAGCCGCGAGCGCGACGTCATTGTCCGTAGGCAGCTAGTGGCAAAATGCACCCTGTTAGAGTTGCGCTCGCTCCAACTTATTTTGCAAGAACCACACGGGAGACAAGTAAGTTCTTTTGGACACCTGCAGGTGGAGAGTCCATCCGTTGTACGAATGAAGTCTGACTCTCGGCTCCTGCACGAGCATTTTAATTAAGAGAAACAGGGTGGGTGTAAGAGTGGATTGAATAGAGGAAGCCCTTGACCTCTAGTCAAAACATAGCAAGGGGTGTTTTACAACTTTGTGTAGGAAGGGATAAGCGATAGGGATAAATAAGGGATAAATAATATTATTTATTACAGGTCGCAGTCAAAGTCAAAGCAACACAATGATACGATAAAGATAATCTGGAAAACCCTGACACACCCTGTAGTTGTCACTTTTGGAAAAAACGAGCGTCCCTCCAATCATCGCCGGTGACGTGTTTTTCAGGCTCTGGAGACAGGAGCTCATGTCAGAAATGTCATTGTGAGTCGCGTTTGTTTCTGCGCCGGAGCCGTTCGTTCCCTTTGCATCCAAAGAATCTCAAAGGCGGATTATTTGTGTCGACAGGAGAGAGATTTGCTGCTACGATACCGACGTCGAGAATCTCTGAGGAGGAACAAAGCGTGAGGTCCTGCAAGGTGAGTCTGTTTGTTTGCGGCTGCTTGGTGTTGCGCAAGATGAAATGGCCTTTTTCTCGCTATCGTTCCTCTCGTCGATTCATCGTGAGGTGTCGCTTCAGTTTGTTCAGAGAGATGTTTGCTTCCGCGCCCGCAGGTCATCGAAACATTTTACGGCTACGACGAAGACGTGTTGGTGGACTCGGACGGATCGTCCTTGTCTTTTCACACCGACAGAACCCCCGACACGGAACCCGAAGAGGTAGCCCGCCATTTCTGCCAGCGTATTGGCACCAAACATTCCTCTTCAGCCTGGAATCGGACTCGTCTTTGCGTCGCGGGTGCTTTGTCGCCGGTCTGACTGATTCTGGTACTAGTGCTGTGTTGCATTGGTGTGTGCATGAAGAGGCGGCGCTTCGCTACCGCCAGCTGACGCAAGAATATCAAGCGCTGCAACGAGCCTACGCTCTGCTAGCCCAGACCAGCGAAGGGGACTACGACGCCGAGAAGGAGATCAAGGTGGCGCCCCTTCCCGCAACCCCCGGCCGGGTCGCAGCCTCCCCGTTCTCACCCAGCCTCGGGTGTTCTCTGGTCTGAAAGGAGGAGGAGGAGCCTCCCTCCTCCTCCTTTCAGACCAGAGAAAAGCTGATGGTAGAAATGGGTCACTATCAAAGCAGAGTAGCAGATCTGGAGTCAGCGCTGAAGCAACAAGGACAGGTAAGCTCATCAATGAGCACACCTTTTTCTCAGACAAAATAGCTACATTCTTCAGTCACTCATCCGTCTGGCATTACTGGACCAACCCCCCCCCCCCCCCCCCGAACGTGGCTGGGAAAATGCGGAGAAAAGCAAATGTCATTTTCCAGTCAACCAAAGAATTTGTGGATGAAAATGACACAACATTCCAAAGCTGTCCACGCGTTTGTCTCTTCTAGAATGTCAAGTGGGTGGAGGAGAAGCAGCTGCTGCGTCAGAGCAATCAGCAGTTGGCCGAAAAGGTGACGGAAAGAAAGGCGCTGGGCGGAGTCGCTTGGCGTCACACCTGTCGGGAAGCCCCGCAGATGAGGTCTGACTGTCTTTTCAGGTCAGGCGGATGGAGGCGGAAGAAGCGCGTCTGAAAGAGCACATCCAGGATATCCGAGACCAAAACGAACTGCTTGAGTTCCGCATCCTGGAGCTGGAGGTGGGAAGACTCGCACAAGCGTGTTGAGGCCAGAGATGTGACGGACGGACGGACGGACGGACGGATGCATGCCTCTGCCTTTCAGGAGAGGGAGTGGCGCTCCCCCGTCTTGAAGTTTCTGCAAGTCCGTTTCCCAGACGGCCTCAGCCCTTTGCAGATCTACTGCGAGGCCGAGGGCGTGAGCGTAGGTAAGGCGTCCCTCGCAACCCTAACCTTAACCCGAGGTCCCAGAACACCTTACATTGCTCCTTGCGCCTTTCCCCCGGACATCGTCATCAGTGATCTGATGAAGAAGCTGGACATCCTGGGCTATAACGCCGTAAGTGTATGTCGAACTCCTTATGTTCGCACTCCACGAGACTCGGCGGCTCAAATGTGACTTTTGGAAGGCTTTGCGCTGAAAGAAGCTTGTTGACGCTGTGCCTTTGGGCTCTTGCAGAATCTCACCAACGAGGAGCAGGTGGTCGTGATTCACGCCAGGACCCTTCTCACCCTAGCCGAGAAGGTAACGCGCACGTCCACGCACGCTCTCGCATTCTGCTTATGTGACAGCAGCCTTTCCTCAGTGGTTAGAATACATCAAAGTGACCAAGTCAGCACTTCAACAGAAGATGTTGGACATTGAAAGTGAGAAGGTAGACAGACACGCGACATCAGCCAAGGGGAACTCCGGCAATGTGCCCCAACAATTCTGACCTTGAGCTGTGCTAGGATATGTTCTGCAAGCAGAAGGGCTACCTGGATGAAGAGTTGGACTTCAGGAAGTGTTCCATGGACCAGGCTCATAAGGTAAGCCGCCCTCAAATCTCCCGCCGGACCACTGATGGACGAGGATTGCGGCCCAGAGGATCCTGGAGCTGGAGGCCATGTTGTACGAGGCGCTACCGCAGCGGGACTGCCCCGCCACGGACGGCGAAAAAGCCAGCCACGCTGGCGTGAATGACGTGCTGACGGCGGATCAGAGAGAAGAGCTTAGGAGCGCCGTGGACCAATGGAAGCGAGCCCTGATGTGCGAGTTGAGGGAGCGCGACGCTTGCATCCTCCAAGAGAGAATGGATCTGCTGCACAGCGCGCAACAGGTAAGGGCCCAAAGCCAGCCCGGCACTTACTTGCACGCTTACTGGCTTTTGAATGCCACTTTCCATTTGTCCGTCCTAGAGGAACAAAGAGCTGAAAGAATTCATCGAAGCTCAGAAGAGACAAATCAAACAATTGGAGGAGAAGTTTCTGTTTCTCTTTCTATTCTTCTCCTTGGCCTTCATTCTGTGGCCCTAACACCAGCTGGTGAGTGAGCTCCAGCGGCACCGCACTCGACACCTCCGATACACTGCCAGCCGGTCTCAGACGTTGGCAGACGCTCCGATGCCAACGTATACCCCCCGCCACGGTGACAGAGGCACCGCGTCACACCGGCGCTCATCCAATCAGAAGGCAGGAAAAGCAAATTCACATGCAGGGCACTTTTGAACCAGAAGAGAGCGCCACAAAAAACGGTTGTTGCCCCAAACGCGCACTAAAAAGGGTCAGAATAACAAGAGTCCCACTGGCCAGCCGGGGCCACCCGTCCAGCTGTTTCTTCAGGGGGGAAAAAAATTGGAGTCACCGGTGAGTACATTTTGCATTTAGCTCTGCTTTTCTGCTTCTGTCTTCAAGTGTGTGGCATCCTGCGATCAAAGATTCAGCCAACCCCAAAGCGGTTGACCTCAACGTCCCACCACCATGCCTACCAGAGCAGGTGACGTGATGCTTTGGACATCCTTCCGTCTCAGATGCCCAAAAGTACTCTTTGCCACATCTGCGGCAATACGGTGTCTTTTCAAAGGTGCAAATAAATCCAGCGTGGGCGGAACACGCACGTCTTCGGTTTTTCCCGCTTTGTTTGTGTGACAGCTGTTGTGAAAATTTTATACAAATAAAGTTGTATAGTACAGGTTTGGCCAAGCCGCAACTCCCGAACCGCATGCGGCTCTTTTATGTTCATATCAACATTTGTGTGTGTGTGTGTGGGGGGGGGGGGGGGGGGGGGGGGGGGGTTGTGCGTGTTGGCTTCACTTGAGTTCAATTTGGTATTTTGGTCAAAAGCGCATGTGGTGAAATTCCACAAAGTAGGATGGGCAAACACATTTCTTTAAACTATGAGTGTCAATTGGGCTCTCGAAATGGCAGGGAAAAGATGCACAGCAAAACGAAAATACGTAGATGAACACAGGACGTTTTAATCAGAGTGGGAAAGTTTCTATTTTTTGTTGAACGTGATGGCAAACCATTCTGCCTGATATGTCAGACCTCAGCGCATTTCAAAGATTCAAATCTTCAGCGCCATGCACTTCAGCTCACTCCATGCTAACATTGATCAGGCGTCGAACCCGCATCATCATGCTTAAGAGGTGGCCATGCTAACCAGTGCGCCATTATGTCAACGCATAATAACTAAGTCTACTGGTCAAAACAGCGGTTACTATATGACGTCGCTACGTCGTGGTCACGTGACGCAGACAAGACGTCAATGGACGTGGGCAGAGTTAACTTGTTTAAAAGGGAGTAGGCAGAAGAAATATTTAATTTATTTAAATCTATTTTGAGTGCACACCATTATGCCAATGCATAACAACTGTAAATCTACTAAATAAAACAGCGGTTGCTATATGACATCTGCCACGTCGTGGTCACGTGACATACGTGACGTCGATGGGCGTAACTTTCGCCGGAATTCAAATCCGCGGGGAGAGTTAACTTGTTTAAAAGAGAGTGGGCAGAAGAATTATTTAATTTATTTAAATCTATTTGGTGTGTGCGCCATTATGTCAATGCATAACAACTGTAAGTCTACTAAACAAAACAGCGGTTGCTATATGACGTCTGCCACGTCGTGGTCACGTGACGCGGACGTGACGTCGACGCCTACTTTACATCCCACCGATCACAGGACCCCTCGGCTGCATAACCGTGCCCCCTTCCCAACCAATCGGATTTGCTATACGCGAAAACGACGCCAATGGAAAGAGCTTCCGCCCAAATTTAAATCCGTGGGCGCGGCTCGCAGCAGGAAGTAGGAAAATGGCGGCGATGTTGACAAAGACACAGCGGATGGTAACATACGACTAACAAGAGAAATATTTTTATTTTCTGCTTGCAACTGGACCGTCCAGAGCGTACACGGTAAGTACAACTCATCGTTTTTAAAAAGAAGTACTTTTGTTGCCCTGAAAAGCGAGTGAGCGTGGCGTTTGTGGGGGACGTCGAATTTCGACGATTCTTTCTGGTCAACGGTTGTAAATGATTGTGTTGATTAAAAAAGAAAACTTGATGTAACTCTACTTTTAACTGCCGTTTCAGATAGATTTGGAATTGCATCACATCCAATTTTGCCTAGAGCGTACACGGTAAGTAACACTCGTTGTGTTTAAGGAGATTTACGTTTGTAATAGCAGAAGTGTAGCCGCGTTGCGTTGTACGTGTGAATGTTGGTCCGGGCGAAATGTTAATGTTTAATTTCATTCCTTTAGGTTCCACGGTGTTTGTTGGCTGCAAGTTTTCCACTGCAAGAAGAGGCTCATATCATTGACCAGGAGCGAGCTACAATGGTGAGTAGCCATAACATTTATGTTAAACACTTCCTATTTCATGTCTAACAGTACTTGATTTAACAAATAACCATAAATAAATACAGTGTGGGCACTGAAGTTAACATATGTGATTATACTGCCTAATCTGTCACCGAGTAGATTGTTGCAAAGTAATATAAGATCCAAAGTTGTAATTCAGAATAGTTTTCAAAAGAAGGCCATTAGAATTATATACAAGTCTGATTACCCTGAACAAGCTATTAATTAAATCACAAATTCTTCAATTCAAAGATTTGGTAGATTATCAGACAAATAATGTCTAACAGTAATTGATTTAACACATCACGATAAGTAGATTGAGTGTGGGCACTCTCAAATTAACAGATATGATTATACTGCCTAATCTGTTACAGAGTATGTTGTTGCCAAGTAATGTAGAATAGATCCAAAGTAGTAATCCAGAATAGTTTTGAAGAGGCCATTAGAATAATAAACAAATCTGATTACCTTGAACATAATAACAAGCTAAGTGTTTAATATGTCCTATGAAGTCAAAATTGGGCACCATCATGTGGTGAAATTTGGAATTGCATCACATCCAATTTTGCCTGGGAACAAACAGATTAAATAAATCTTAGTTTTGAATAAGCCACTCCTTCTCAAACAAGTAAACTCTGCCCATTTCGCGCAGTAGATGTTCTGTTAATATCTAGTATTTATACAAAGTCATAATTTAAATTGCTTTCAACCTTCATTCATCGGTTCAACCAACATTACTCGCTCTTATTACCAACTTGTATTGATTTAACTAAGCGTTTAATACTTCCTATCAGGTCTCAAGGCAAGATTTGGCAAAATACAATTTCAGCAAATCGAATTTTGCCAGGGAACAAAAATAGATTAAATAAACTAAATAAGTCTTCTTCCCATTAAATAAATTAAAAAAGTCTGTCTTGTAACCAGTCCTTTTCAAACAAGTAAAGTCTGCCCATTTTGTGCCGTCGATTTTGTGTTAATGCCTAGTATTTATACAAAATCATAATTTAAAGGACTTCATTCCTTCATTCACTTTGGAAATTTGGAATTGCAGCACATCAAATTTTGCCTGGGAAGAAAAGTAGATTAAATAAATTTAATAAGTTTTACTACTTCCCATTAAATAAATTAAATACGTCTTACTTGTTCCCACTCCTTTTCAAAAAAGTAGTTTAAAACGAGGTCCCTTCACTCAACCTTTAACCCTATTTATTCACCTTCTAGGCTAAGTGTTAAAGGCTAAGTGTTAAAGGCTAAGTGTTAAAGGCTAAGTGTTAAAGGCTAAGTGTTAGAGGCTAAGTGCCAGAGGCTAGGCGCCAGAGGCGAGTTTTTGTGGGCTGAAGTTTTAGTGGGGTTAGTGTGAATACAATCCAAAAGAATACAACAGAATACAATACAATAGAATATAATACATAGATTAAATTATATAGCTCTTACTACTTCCCATTAAATAAATTAAATACGTCTTACTTGTTCCCAATCCTTTTCAAAAAAGTAGTTTAAAACGAGGGAGGGCCCTTCACTCAACCTTTAACCTCAACCCCGCACGTCACATTGTGTTGTATCTGTGAATGTTGGTTGTGGCCAAATGATAGTTTTCTTTCATTCGTTTAGGTTCCACGGTGTTTGTTGGCTATGTTTTCCACTGTCAGAAGGATGAAAATACAAAGTACAACGCTTGGACGTGGGCGAAGGCGTCACCGGTGAGTCCTTCCTTCCTATTTATTTACCTTCTAGATGCTAGAGGCTAAGTGTTAGAGGCTAAGTGTTAGAGGCTAAGTGTTAAACACAATACGAACAACACAACGATACTGCACTGAACAACACGATACCGCACTGAGAAACACGATACCGCACTGAACAACACGATACCGCACTGAACAACACCATGCCGCACTGAACACCATGCCACACTGAACAACACCATCCCGCACTGAACAACACCATGCCGCACTAAACAACACCATGCCGCACTGAACAACACCATGCCTCACTGAACGACACCATGCCGCACTGAAAGACACCATGCCGCACTGAACGACACCATGCCGCACTGAAAGACACCATCCCGCACTGAACACCATGCCGCACTGAACAACACCATCCTGCACTGAACAACACCATCCCGCACTGAACAACACCATGCCGCACTGAACAACATTATGCCGCACTGAACATTATGCCGCACTGAACAACACCATGCCGCACTGAACAACACCATGCCGCACTGAACAACATTATGCCGCACTGAACAACACGATGCCGCACTGAACAACACCATGCCGCACTGAACAACACCATGCCGCACTGAACAACACCATGCCGCACTGAACAACATTATGCCGCACTGAACAACACCATGCCGCACTGAACAACACCATCCTGCACTGAACAACACCATTCCGCATTGAACACCATGCCGCACTGAACAACACCATCCCGCACTGAACAACACCATCCCGCACTGAACAACACCATGCCGCACTGAACAACATTATGCCGCACTGAACAACATTATGCCGCACTGAACAACACCATGCCGCACTGAACAACACCATGCCGCACTGAACAACACCATGCCGCACTGAACAACACCATGCCGCACTGAACAACATTACAACGCACTGAACAACACCATCCCGCACTGAACAACACCATGCCGCACTAAACAACATTATGCCGAAATGAACAACACCATGCCGCACTGAACAACACCATGCCGCACTGAACAACACCATGCCGCACTGAACAACATTATAACGCACTAAACAACACCATCCCGCACTGAACAACACCATGCCGCACTAAACAACATTATGCCGCACTGAACAACACCATGCCGCACTGAACAACACCATGCCGCACTGAACAACACCATGCCGCACTGAACAACATTATAACGCACTGAACAACACCATCCCGCACTGAACAACACCATGCCGCACTGAACAACATTATGCCGCACTGAACAACATTATGCCGAAATGAACAACACCATGCCGCACTGAACAACACCATGCCGCACTGAACAACACCATGCCGCACTGAACAACACGATCCCGCATTGAACACCATCCCGCACTGAACAACACCATGCCGCACTGAACAACACCATGCCGCACTGAACAACACTATGCCGCACTGAACAACACCATGCCGCACTGAACAACACCATTCCGCACTGAACAACACCATGCCGCACTGAACAACATTATGCTGCACTGAACAACACCATGCCGCACTGAACAACACCATGCCGCACTGAACAACACCATGCCGCACTGAACAACACCATGCCGCACTGAACAACACCATCCCGAACTGAACAACACCATGCCGCATTGAACAACACCATGCCGCACTGAACACCATCCTGCACTGAACAACACCATCCCGCACTGAACAACACCATGCCGCACTGAACAACACCATGCCGCACTGAACAACACCATGCCGCAATGAACAACACCATCCCGCACTGAACAACATTATGCCGCACTGAACAACATTATGCCGCACTGAACAACATTATGCCGCACTGAACAACATTATGCCGCACTGAACAACATTATGCCGCACTGAACAACACCATGCCGCACTGAACAACACCATGCCGCACTGAACAACACCATGCCGCACTGAACAACACCATGCCGCACTGAACAACACGATCCCGCATTGAACAACACCATGCCGCACTGAACAACACCATCCTGCACTGAACAACACCATCCCGCACTGAACAACACCATGCCGCACTGAACAACATTATGGCGCACTGAACAACATTATGCCGCACTGAACAACACCATGCCGCACTGAACAACACCATGCCGCACTGAACAACACCATGCCGCAATGAACACCATCCCGCACTGAACAACACCTTGCCGCACTGAGCAACACCATGCCGCACTGAACAACAACATCCCGCACTGAACAACACCATGCCGCACTGAACAACACCATTCCGCACTGAACAACACCATGCCGCACTGAACAACATTACGCTGCACTGAACAACACCATGCCGCACTTAACAACACCATGCCGCACTGAACAACACCATGCCGCATTGAACAACACCATGCCGCATTGAACAACACCATGCCGCACTGAACAACACCATCCTGCACTGAACAACACCATGCCGCATTGAACAACACCATGCCGCACTGAACAACACCATCCTGCACTGAACAACACCATCCCGCACTGAACAACACCATCCCGCATTGAACAACACCATCCTGCACTGAACAACACCATGCCGCACTGAACAACACCATGCCGCACTGAACAACACCATTCCGCACTGAACAACACCATGCCGCACTGAACAACACCATCCTGCACTGAACAACACCATCCCGCACTGAACAACACCATGCCGCATTGAACAACACCATCCTGCACTGAACAACACCATCCTGCACTGAACAACACCATGCCGCACTGAACAACACCATGCCGCACTGAACAACACCATGCCGCACTGAACAACACCATGCCGCACTGAACATTATGCCGCACTGAACAACATTATGTCGCACTGAACAACACCATGCCGCACTGAACAACACCATGCCGCACTGAACAACATTATGCCGCACTGAAAAACACCATGCCGCACTGAACAACACCATCCCGCACTGAACAACACCATGCCGCATTGAACAACACCATGCCGCACTGAACAACACCATGCTGCACTGAACAACATTATGCTGCACTGAACAACACGATCCTGCATTGAACAACACCATGCCGCACTGAACAACACCATCCTGCACTGAACAACACCATCCTGCAATGAACAACACCACCCCGCACTGAACAACACGATCCCCCATTGAACAACACCATCCCGCACTGAACAACACCATGTCGCACTGAACAACACCATTCCGCACTGAACAACACCATGCCGCACTGAACAACACCATGCCGCACTGAACAACACCATGCCGCACTGAACAACACCATGCCGCACTGAACAACACCATGCCGCACTGAACAACATTATGCCGCACTGAACAACACCATGCCGCACTGAACAACACCATCCCGCACTGAACAACACCATGCCGCATTGAACAACACCATGCCGCACTGAACAACACCATCCTGCACTGAACAACACCATCCCGCACTAAACAACACCATGCCGCACTGAACAACACCATGCCGCACTGAACAACACCATGCCGCACTGAACAACACCATGCCGCACTGAACAACACCATGCCGCACTGAACAACATTATGCCGCACTGAACAACACCATGCCGCACTGAACAACACCATCCCGCACTGAACAACACCATGCCGCATTGAACAACACCATGCCGCACTGAACAACACCATCCTGCACTGAACAACACCATCCCGCACTAAACAACACCATGCCGCACTGAACAACATTATGGCGCACTGGACAACATTATGCCGCACTGAACAACACCATGCCGCACTGAACAACACCATGCCGCACTGAACAACACCATGCCGCACTGAACAACACCATGCCGCACTGAACAACATTATGCCGCACTGAACAACACCATGCCGCACTGAACAACACCATCCCGCACTGAACAACACCATGCCGCATTGAACAACACCATGCCGCACTGAACAACACCATCCTGCACTGAACAACACCATGCCGCACTGAACAACACCATGCCGCACTGAACAACACCATGCCGCACTGAACAACACCATGCCGCACTGAACAACACCATGCCGCACTGAACAACATTATGCCGCACTGAACAACACCATGCCGCACTGAACAACACCATCCCGCACTGAACAACACCATGCCGCATTTAACAACACCATGCCGCACTGAACAACACCATCCTGCACTGAACAACACCATCCCGCACTAAACAACACCATGCCGCACTGAACAACATTATGGCGCACTGGACAACATTATGCCGCACTGAACAACACCATGCCGCACTGAACAACACCATGCCGCACTGAACAACACCATGCCGCACTGAACAACACCATGCCGCACTGAACAACATTATGCCGCACTGAACAACACCATGCCGCACTGAACAACACCATGCCGCACTGAACAACACGATCCCGCATTGAACAACACCATCCTGCACTGAACAACACCATGCCGCACTGAACAACACCATGCCGCACTGAACAACACCATTCCGCACTGAACAACACCATGCCGCACTGAACAACACCATCCTGCACTGAACAACACCATCCCGCACTGAACAACACCATGCCGCATTGAACAACACCATGCCGCACTGAACAACACCATCCTGCACTGAACAACACCATGCCGCACTGAACAACACCATGCCGCACTGAACAACACTATGCCGCACTGAACAACATTATGCCGCACTGAACAACATTATGCCGCACTAAACAACATTATGTCGCACTGAACAACACCATGCCGCACTGAACAACACCATGCTGCACTGAACAACATTATGCCGCACTGAACAACACGATCCCGCATTGAACAACACCATCCCGCAGTGAACAACACCATGCCGCATTGAACAACACCATGCTGCACTGAACAACACCATGCTGCACTGAACAACATTATGCTGCACTGAACAACACGATCCTGCATTGAACAACACCATGCCGCACTGAACAACACCATCCTGCACTGAACAACACCTTTCCACACTGAACAACACCATGCCGCACTGAACAACATTATGCCGCACTGAACAACACCATGCCGCACTGAACAACACCATGCCGCACTGAACAACACCATGCCGCACTGAACAACACCATGCCGCAATGAACAACACCATCCCGCACTGAACAACACCATGCCGCATTGAACAACACCATGCCGCACTGAACAACACCATCCCGCACTGAACAACACCACCCCGCACTGAACAACACGATCCCGCATTGAACAACACCATCCCGGACTGAACAACACCATGCCGCACTGAACAACACCATTCCGCACTGAACAACACCATGCCGCACTGAACAACACCATGCCGCACTGAACAACACCATGCTGCACTGAACAACACCATGCCGCACTGAACAACATTATGCCGCACTGAACAACACCATGCCGCACTGAACAACACCATGCCGCACTGAACAACACCATGCCGCATTGAACAACACCATGCCGCACTGAACAACACCATCCTGCACTGAACAACACCATCCCGCACTGAACAACACCATGCCGCACTGAACAACATTATGGCGCACTGAACAACATTATGCCGCACTGAACAACACCATGCCGCACTGAACAACACCATGCCGCACTGAACAACACCATGCCGCACTGAACAACATTATGCCGCACTGAACAACATTATGCCGCACTGAACAACACCATGCCGCACTGAACAACACCATGCCGCACTGAACAACACCATGCCGCACTGAACAACACGACGTCGCACTGAACAACACGACGCCGCACAGAACAACACGACGCCGCACAGAATAACACAATGCCGCACAGAACAACACAATACCGCACAAACAGTTTTAGATAATATTACGTCGCAGTCATGTGACGCGGACATGACGTCAATAGGCGGAACTCACGGCAAAATTATAATCCGTGGGCGTGGCTTGCAACAGGAAGTAGGAAAGCGGCAATTCTGGCAAACAAGACACAGCGGTTAGTAACACGATGACTAACAAGGCAAATATTTTTGTTTTCAGCTTGCAACTTGACCGTCTAGAGCGTACAAGGTAATTACAACTGTTTTTTTTTTAGCCCTGAAAAGCGAGGGAGTGTGGCGTTTGGGAGGAATGTCGAACTCGGTGTCTGCTTCCAGCCACAGACGCCAAATTTCGACGATTGTTTCGACTGGTCAACGGTTGTAAATTATTGCGTTGACTAAAAACTTTATTTAACTCTACTCTTAACTTTGCCGTTTCAGATATGCGGGTATTACACCGCGGAAATGACGTCAATAGGCTGAACTCTCGCCAAAATTCAAATCTGTGGGCGCAATGGCCTTGAGCGAGACACCGGATACAAACACGACGATTATCAACAGAAATATCTTTATTTTCTGCTTGCAAGTGGACCGTCTAGAGCGTACACGGTAAGTACAACTCATTGTGTTTAAAAAGATTTACGTTTGTGTAGTTTGCGTTGCGTTGTATCTGTGAATGTTGGTTGAGGCTAAATGTTAATGTTTAATTTCATTCCTTTAGGTTCCACGGTGTTTGTTGGCTGTATGTTTTCCACTGCAAGAAAAGGCTCGTATCATTGACCAGCAGGAGCTACAATGGTGAGTACCCCTTTCGTCTTCCATTTATGTTAAACACTTCCTATTTCATGTCTAACAGTACTCGATTTAACAAATAACCATAAATAAATACAGTGTGGGCAGTCACGTTAACATATGTGATTATCCTGCCTAATATGTTTATCACAAATATGTCACTAATCACTAATATGTTTATTTGTTTATCACAACACCTTTGGACCTTCAGCAATCGATTATTTCCCTTCATCTACATAGAGACAGAACGATGGTGTCTTAAACATCTCATTCATTTCACCAAATAACTTCACGCAGGTGGATAACGGCCGTCTCGGTCACGCTATGTTGCGTGATGCAGTTTTGAAGAACCAAATGCATTTATTCAATGAATAAGTCAAGCTAGTTCTATGTTTATGATGTTGTAAATTACGGTACCGATTGAAGTTGAGTTCGAAGCCAGTGGAAAACAGCGCTGCGTTTGTGCTCTCCAGGTACAAATGTTGTGATCTCTGACTGACGACCGGGCGAGACTCGAGTAAGAGATGTCCAAACGAGCTCCGGCAGGGCGGGCCAAGGCGGAGCGAACGGACGCCCTTCAGGCCGCCAATGACGAGCTGAGAACCAAACTGATGGACGTCCAGTTAGAACTTCAGCAGGAGAAGAACAAGGTGAAAACCTCAACAGACAGACACTGCCTGCCTCCCTGCCTGCCTCCCTGCCTGCCTCCCTCCCTCCCAGTTTTCCCGATGTAGATTAGACATGCGTGTGCCATGACTGTGTCAGCCTACATCAACAAATGCACCGAGGACGTCAGCACCACTAAGAATGTCATCACCCGGGGCAACCAACGACCCTGGATGACTGAGGAGGTACGTCAAACGCTACGAGCGCGGAACTCTGCCTTCAAGTCTGGCGACAAGGAGACACTGAGGACAGCGAGAGCCAACTTGAACCGTGCCATCAGGATAGCGAAGCGAGACCGCAGTCGAAAATTTCAGGATCGTTTCCACGACGTCAAAAACATCAGGAGTATGTGGCAAGGCATACGGGCGATTACAGACTACAACTCACCCTCCCCCCCCCCGGTGGGTGTAGTTGATGCTGACTTTCTAAATGGTCTAAATAACTTCTTTGGGAGGTTCGAGGCACTAAACGGCACTCCAGCAGTTAAAACTGTCCCCCATCAGGAAGAGGAGGTACTCTGCCTTGACTCCGCCGATGTGTTGAAGACCCTGAGGAGAGTCAACCCCTGTAAGGCCCCTGGCCCCGACAACATTCCTGGGCGTGTGTTCAGGGAATGTGCAAGTCATCTGGCTGGGGTCATCACAGACATTTTTAACACCTCGCTGGGCCAAGCCACAGTGCCGGCGTGCTTTAAGACTGCCTCCATCATTCCGGTGCCGAAGAAACCTCAAATCACTTCATTTAATGATTACCGGCCTGTTGCACTGACTCCGGTTATGATGAAGTGCTTCGAAAGGCTGCTTAAAGGTCACATCGTTTCCAGACTCCCCCTATTATTTGACCCGTTCCAGTTTGCCGACCGGCAAAACCGCTCCACTCAGGACGCCATCTCCTCCGTTCTTCACCTGAGCCTGGCTCACCTGGAGGAGAAGAACACCCATGTGCGGAGGCTGTTCCTGGACTTCAGCTCAGCGTTTAACACCATCATCCCACAGCATCTGGTAGGAAAATTGGAACACCTGGGCTTCAACACCCCCCTTCGCAACTGGCTGCTAGACTTCCTCACCAACAGACCTCAGTCAGTCCGGGTCGGACAGAACACCTCTGATGTCATCACCCTCAGCACAGGCTCCCTTCAGGGCTGCGTCCTGAGCCCCCTGCTGTGCACCCTGATGACACACGACTGCGTCCTCAGGTTCACCACCAATCACATCGTGAAGTCAGCAGACGACACAACGGTGGTGGGGCTCATCAGAGACAACAACGACCTGGACTACAGAGAGGAGGTGGAGCAGCTGGTGGGCTGGTGCAGAGAAAACAGCCTGATCCTGAATGAGGAGAAGATGAAGGAGATCATCGTCGACTTCAGGAAAAAACAGCCTCACCACGCTCCACTGATCATCAACAGCTCAGCTGTGGAGGTGGTCAGCACCACCAAATTCCTGGGGGTCCACATCACAGAAGACCTCACCTGGACTATGAACACTACGGCACTGGTCAAGAGGGCACAGAAGCGCTTGTACTTCCTGCGGAGGATGAGGAGAGCCCACCTGCCCCCACCCATCATGAGGACGTTCTACAGGAGCACCATAGAGAGCATTCTGACAAGCTGTCTCTCTGTGTGGTGTGGAGGCTGCACCGCCTCCGATTGGAAGAACGTGAGGAGAGTGGTGAGGACAGCAGAGAGGATCATAGGGGCTCCTCTTCCCTCCATTCAGGACATTTCATCTCAGCGCTGCATGTCCCGTGCCCGTAACATCATCAATGACCCATCACACCCCCACCATGGACTGTTCTCCCTGCTGCCCTCTGGGAAGAGGTTTGCAGCATCCGCTGCAGGTCCACCAGGTTCTGCAACAGCTTTTTCCCTGCTGTCATCAGACTGTTGAACACTAGAACTGTTGAGCTCTAAACTGAACTCTGCATCACACATTCACAGAACTGTACTTTATGACACTACGGACCTCTATCTTGCACTATCTCGCACTACCAACTTTACTGAACTTGTATAAACCCTTTAAATAGAAGTTTAATACATGGTTTAGCATTCCTCTGCACACTCTTGAATACTGTTTTGCCTACTTGCACTATTGCATAATTATCACTGCTGCACTTTATACTTATTTTTAATATATATATATATATATATATATAGTATATGTATATATATATATTTTCATAGGATATGTTACTTCTATTCAACTGCAATATCACTACTTTGTTGTAAGACGTATGCAACGGAATTTCGTTTTGTATGCACCATGTGCAGACAAGATGACAATAAAGTTTGTCTAAGTCTAAGTCTAAGTCATGTCAGGTCAGCTGTCTGGAGAGAGAGAGAAGTCAGGACCTGCGGGCGGAGCACCACCGTGCCACCGCCGCCATGACGGAACTCAAAAGCAAACTCCATGAGGAGAAGCAGAAAGAGTTAGCCATTACCAGGGAGACATTACTGCGGCAGCATGAAATGGAGCTGATGAGAGTGATCAAAATCAAAGATGGAGAGATCCAGCGACTGAATGCCTTGGTCCTCAGCCTGAGGGACGGCTCCATGGACAAGGTGATCCGCTCTATCCGTGTCTGACTATCCGCACGCCACGTCGGGCTTCGATGCGGCCGCTACCGTATTGTGTAGCTTGTCCCCAGTAAGCGTCGCGGCGCTCCGTTGCGGTCTCAACGGCCCGGTGTGGCGCAATGTCTGCTCAGGTGAGGAGGGGGGGCGCTTTGCTGGCGGAGGTGGAGGAGACGCGGCGGTGTCGGGAGACCGAGCGGTGTCGCCTCCACCAGGAGCGCGGAAGAAGCCCTGGCAGCGGCCCAGCAGGCCTGGCAGTCCCGAGCGGCCGAGCTCCGATCGGCTCATCACCAGCATCGGGAGGAGCTGAGCCGAACCAAGAGAGACTGCGAGAGGGAGATCCGCCGACTGGTAGGACTGATCAGATGCGCGGTGCGTGGCTATGTTCCCAATTTCGTTGTATACCTGCAGTGCAATGACACCTAAGGCATTCTATTCTATTCTATTTCACAAGAAGAAAATGTCCGGTTGCTCGCTTCGCTTTTGTCACAGCAAAGGTGTTCTAGTCGATTCAAGAAAAAAATTGGCCGGTTGCTCTCTTTGTTTTTGTCACAATTCTGGCAAATGAGTTTGCCCGCCTGCCTGAGCGCTCCCCGTTTGTACATCCAGACGGATGAGATCAAGCTGAAAGACAGAGCGGTTAGTGTTTTGGATGAAGCCCTGGGGCCGGCCACGTCCACCGCCTTCAGCTGCAGACTCAGGCTGCCGAGCAGCAGATCGCTGCCCTGAGGGATTCCCAAAGGGCGGGCCTAAACTACCCTGGAAGTGGGGTCAACGCCGCTACTAGCAATCCTCTTCATTGCGTAAGCCACCTCATCACACACTTGCAGTACGCATGACTTAGTTCGTTGCTGGAGGAAGGTAGCACAAAAACAGTTTTGAACTTTGAACGAGTGCTTGTGTGTGTGTGTTGCGGGGCGTTTTCAGTCTCAGGAGGATCGGGACACGCGACGGTTTCATCTGAAAATCGCTGAGCTCAGCGCAGTCATCAGGAAACTGGAGGATCGAAACGCCCTGCTTTCTGAAGAGCGCAATGAACTGGTAATTTATTGACGGCACGCTTGAAGGTTTGCGCTACGTTTGATGCGCGCCATCCAGCGAGGCACCCATTGCGCTTGCTTATTAGTTGAGCGGCGCGGCGAGTCGGTTGCCTGGTAGATGTCTTTTATTGGGAGCCAAAGCCACGATTCCGTTCAAACCGATGCAAAAGGAATGGATGCGTTCTGGCCCGCGTGTTGTGCGTCTTTCACATCCCGCACTTCATGCTTGCAGCTAAAGCGACTGAGAGAAACAGAAAGCCAGTTTCTGCCACTCCTGTACAAAAACAAACGCCTGAGCAGGAAGAATGAAGAACTCTCGCTGGTGCTGTGTCGCCTTGAAAACAAAGTGCGCTTTGTCACCCAGGAGAACGAGGAGATGGCAAGCTTGGTAAGTCGACGCGGACAACGGCGGCGTGCCAACAGAGTCCACTGCATTTGTGTTCCACAGAGAAGGCCTAGTTCGCTCAATGACCTGGACCGCGGTTGCGGCCAGCAGGACGGTGAAATGGAGTTCCTTCAAGTTGTGGAGCAGCGGCACATCATCGACGACTTGTCCAAGGTCTTCAGGCAGGCGACTCGGTGCACGTACGGCAGCGCCGCGCTCGCTCGCTGTCGCCAGGAAACCTTTTCCGTCCAAAGCTTGGCCGGCGGCCGCCATCCAAAAAATTGGCCCCTTAAATTCCGACCTTTCAAGCAGGAGCATTGTGCGCACGCGTTTGAACACGCTTTAGACTTGTTTTGCCGTTTTCAGCAGCTCAAAGCTCCCGTTTTGTCAGCGCCTTTGCCACTCGCTGTGCGCTGAAAACGACGGACTTGCCCGGCTGCTCAGCCCGTCAACCATGAGCCGCGAGCGCGACGTCATTGTCCGTAGGCAGCTAGTGGCAAAATGCACCCTGTTAGAGTTGCGCTCGCTCCAACTTATTTTGCAAGAACCACACGGGAGACAAGTAAGTTCTTTTGGACACCTGCAGGTGGAGAGTCCATCCGTTGTACGAATGAAGTCTGACTCTCGGCTCCTGCACGAGCATTTTAATTAAGAGAAACAGGGTGGGTGTAAGAGTGGATTGAATAGAGGAAGCCCTTGACCTCTAGTCAAAACATAGCAAGGGGTGTTTTACAACTTTGTGTAGGAAGGGATAAGCGATAGGGATAAATAAGGGATAAATAATATTATTTATTACAGGTCGCAGTCAAAGTCAAAGCAACACAATGATACGATAAAGATAATCTGGAAAACCCTGACACACCCTGTAGTTGTCACTTTTGGAAAAAACGAGCGTCCCTCCAATCATCGCCGGTGACGTGTTTTTCAGGCTCTGGAGACAGGAGCTCATGTCAGAAATGTCATTGTGAGTCGCGTTTGTTTCTGCGCCGGAGCCGTTCGTTCCCTTTGCATCCAAAGAATCTCAAAGGCGGATTATTTGTGTCGACAGGAGAGAGATTTGCTGCTACGATACCGACGTCGAGAATCTCTGAGGAGGAACAAAGCGTGAGGTCCTGCAAGGTGAGTCTGTTTGTTTGCGGCTGCTTGGTGTTGCGCAAGATGAAATGGCCTTTTTCTCGCTATCGTTCCTCTCGTCGATTCATCGTGAGGTGTCGCTTCAGTTTGTTCAGAGAGATGTTTGCTTCCGCGCCCGCAGGTCATCGAAACATTTTACGGCTACGACGAAGACGTGTTGGTGGACTCGGACGGATCGTCCTTGTCTTTTCACACCGACAGAACCCCCGACACGGAACCCGAAGAGGTAGCCCGCCATTTCTGCCAGCGTATTGGCACCAAACATTCCTCTTCAGCCTGGAATCGGACTCGTCTTTGCGTCGCGGGTGCTTTGTCGCCGGTCTGACTGATTCTGGTACTAGTGCTGTGTTGCATTGGTGTGTGCATGAAGAGGCGGCGCTTCGCTACCGCCAGCTGACGCAAGAATATCAAGCGCTGCAACGAGCCTACGCTCTGCTAGCCCAGACCAGCGAAGGGGACTACGACGCCGAGAAGGAGATCAAGGTGGCGCCCCTTCCCGCAACCCCCGGCCGGGTCGCAGCCTCCCCGTTCTCACCCAGCCTCGGGTGTTCTCTGGTCTGAAAGGAGGAGGAGGAGCCTCCCTCCTCCTCCTTTCAGACCAGAGAAAAGCTGATGGTAGAAATGGGTCACTATCAAAGCAGAGTAGCAGATCTGGAGTCAGCGCTGAAGCAACAAGGACAGGTAAGCTCATCAATGAGCACACCTTTTTCTCAGACAAAATAGCTACATTCTTCAGTCACTCATCCGTCTGGCATTACTGGACCAACCCCCCCCCCCCCCCCCCGAACGTGGCTGGGAAAATGCGGAGAAAAGCAAATGTCATTTTCCAGTCAACCAAAGAATTTGTGGATGAAAATGACACAACATTCCAAAGCTGTCCACGCGTTTGTCTCTTCTAGAATGTCAAGTGGGTGGAGGAGAAGCAGCTGCTGCGTCAGAGCAATCAGCAGTTGGCCGAAAAGGTGACGGAAAGAAAGGCGCTGGGCGGAGTCGCTTGGCGTCACACCTGTCGGGAAGCCCCGCAGATGAGGTCTGACTGTCTTTTCAGGTCAGGCGGATGGAGGCGGAAGAAGCGCGTCTGAAAGAGCACATCCAGGATATCCGAGACCAAAACGAACTGCTTGAGTTCCGCATCCTGGAGCTGGAGGTGGGAAGACTCGCACAAGCGTGTTGAGGCCAGAGATGTGACGGACGGACGGACGGACGGACGGATGCATGCCTCTGCCTTTCAGGAGAGGGAGTGGCGCTCCCCCGTCTTGAAGTTTCTGCAAGTCCGTTTCCCAGACGGCCTCAGCCCTTTGCAGATCTACTGCGAGGCCGAGGGCGTGAGCGTAGGTAAGGCGTCCCTCGCAACCCTAACCTTAACCCGAGGTCCCAGAACACCTTACATTGCTCCTTGCGCCTTTCCCCCGGACATCGTCATCAGTGATCTGATGAAGAAGCTGGACATCCTGGGCTATAACGCCGTAAGTGTATGTCGAACTCCTTATGTTCGCACTCCACGAGACTCGGCGGCTCAAATGTGACTTTTGGAAGGCTTTGCGCTGAAAGAAGCTTGTTGACGCTGTGCCTTTGGGCTCTTGCAGAATCTCACCAACGAGGAGCAGGTGGTCGTGATTCACGCCAGGACCCTTCTCACCCTAGCCGAGAAGGTAACGCGCACGTCCACGCACGCTCTCGCATTCTGCTTATGTGACAGCAGCCTTTCCTCAGTGGTTAGAATACATCAAAGTGACCAAGTCAGCACTTCAACAGAAGATGTTGGACATTGAAAGTGAGAAGGTAGACAGACACGCGACATCAGCCAAGGGGAACTCCGGCAATGTGCCCCAACAATTCTGACCTTGAGCTGTGCTAGGATATGTTCTGCAAGCAGAAGGGCTACCTGGATGAAGAGTTGGACTTCAGGAAGTGTTCCATGGACCAGGCTCATAAGGTAAGCCGCCCTCAAATCTCCCGCCGGACCACTGATGGACGAGGATTGCGGCCCAGAGGATCCTGGAGCTGGAGGCCATGTTGTACGAGGCGCTACCGCAGCGGGACTGCCCCGCCACGGACGGCGAAAAAGCCAGCCACGCTGGCGTGAATGACGTGCTGACGGCGGATCAGAGAGAAGAGCTTAGGAGCGCCGTGGACCAATGGAAGCGAGCCCTGATGTGCGAGTTGAGGGAGCGCGACGCTTGCATCCTCCAAGAGAGAATGGATCTGCTGCACAGCGCGCAACAGGTAAGGGCCCAAAGCCAGCCCGGCACTTACTTGCACGCTTACTGGCTTTTGAATGCCACTTTCCATTTGTCCGTCCTAGAGGAACAAAGAGCTGAAAGAATTCATCGAAGCTCAGAAGAGACAAATCAAACAATTGGAGGAGAAGTTTCTGTTTCTCTTTCTATTCTTCTCCTTGGCCTTCATTCTGTGGCCCTAACACCAGCTGGTGAGTGAGCTCCAGCGGCACCGCACTCGACACCTCCGATACACTGCCAGCCGGTCTCAGACGTTGGCAGACGCTCCGATGCCAACGTATACCCCCCGCCACGGTGACAGAGGCACCGCGTCACACCGGCGCTCATCCAATCAGAAGGCAGGAAAAGCAAATTCACATGCAGGGCACTTTTGAACCAGAAGAGAGCGCCACAAAAAACGGTTGTTGCCCCAAACGCGCACTAAAAAGGGTCAGAATAACAAGAGTCCCACTGGCCAGCCGGGGCCACCCGTCCAGCTGTTTCTTCAGGGGGGAAAAAAATTGGAGTCACCGGTGAGTACATTTTGCATTTAGCTCTGCTTTTCTGCTTCTGTCTTCAAGTGTGTGGCATCCTGCGATCAAAGATTCAGCCAACCCCAAAGCGGTTGACCTCAACGTCCCACCACCATGCCTACCAGAGCAGGTGACGTGATGCTTTGGACATCCTTCCGTCTCAGATGCCCAAAAGTACTCTTTGCCACATCTGCGGCAATACGGTGTCTTTTCAAAGGTGCAAATAAATCCAGCGTGGGCGGAACACGCACGTCTTCGGTTTTTCCCGCTTTGTTTGTGTGACAGCTGTTGTGAAAATTTTATACAAATAAAGTTGTATAGTACAGGTTTGGCCAAGCCGCAACTCCCGAACCGCATGCGGCTCTTTTATGTTCATATCAACATTTGTGTGTGTGTGTGTGTGTGTGGGGGGGGGGGGGGGGGGGGGGTTGTGCGTGTTGGCTTCACTTGAGTTCAATTTGGTATTTTGGTCAAAAGCGCATGTGGTGAAATTCCACAAAGTAGGATGGGCAAACACATTTCTTTAAACTATGAGTGTCAATTGGGCTCTCGAAATGGCAGGGAAAAGATGCACAGCAAAACGAAAATACGTAGATGAACACAGGACGTTTTAATCAGAGTGGGAAAGTTTCTATTTTTTGTTGAACGTGATGGCAAACCATTCTGCCTGATATGTCAGACCTCAGCGCATTTCAAAGATTCAAATCTTCAGCGCCATGCACTTCAGCTCACTCCATGCTAACATTGATCAGGCGTCGAACCCGCATCATCATGCTTAAGAGGTGCCATGCTAACCAGTGCGCCATTATGTCAACGCATAATAACTAAGTCTACTGGTCAAAACAGCGGTTACTATATGACGTCGCTACGTCGTGGTCACGTGACGCAGACAAGACGTCAATGGACGTGGGCAGAGTTAACTTGTTTAAAAGGGAGTAGGCAGAAGAAATATTTAATTTATTTAAATCTATTTTGAGTGCACACCATTATGCCAATGCATAACAACTGTAAATCTACTAAATAAAACAGCGGTTGCTATATGACATCTGCCACGTCGTGGTCACGTGACATACGTGACGTCGATGGGCGTAACTTTCGCCGGAATTCAAATCCGCGGGGAGAGTTAACTTGTTTAAAAGAGAGTGGGCAGAAGAATTATTTAATTTATTTAAATCTATTTGGTGTGTGCGCCATTATGTCAATGCATAACAACTGTAAGTCTACTAAACAAAACAGCGGTTGCTATATGACGTCTGCCACGTCGTGGTCACGTGACGCGGACGTGACGTCGACGCCTACTTTACATCCCACCGATCACAGGACCCCTCGGCTGCATAACCGTGCCCCCTTCCCAACCAATCGGATTTGCTATACGCGAAAACGACGCCAATGGAAAGAGCTTCCGCCCAAATTTAAATCCGTGGGCGCGGCTCGCAGCAGGAAGTAGGAAAATGGCGGCGATGTTGACAAAGACACAGCGGATGGTAACATACGACTAACAAGAGAAATATTTTTATTTTCTGCTTGCAACTGGACCGTCCAGAGCGTACACGGTAAGTACAACTCATCGTTTTTAAAAAGAAGTACTTTTGTTGCCCTGAAAAGCGAGTGAGCGTGGCGTTTGTGGGGGACGTCGAATTTCGACGATTCTTTCTGGTCAACGGTTGTAAATGATTGTGTTGATTAAAAAAGAAAACTTGATGTAACTCTACTTTTAACTGCCGTTTCAGATAGATTTGGAATTGCATCACATCCAATTTTGCCTAGAGCGTACACGGTAAGTAACACTCGTTGTGTTTAAGGAGATTTACGTTTGTAATAGCAGAAGTGTAGCCGCGTTGCGTTGTACGTGTGAATGTTGGTCCGGGCGAAATGTTAATGTTTAATTTCATTCCTTTAGGTTCCACGGTGTTTGTTGGCTGCAAGTTTTCCACTGCAAGAAGAGGCTCATATCATTGACCAGGAGCGAGCTACAATGGTGAGTAGCCATAACATTTATGTTAAACACTTCCTATTTCATGTCTAACAGTACTTGATTTAACAAATAACCATAAATAAATACAGTGTGGGCACTGAAGTTAACATATGTGATTATACTGCCTAATCTGTCACCGAGTAGATTGTTGCAAAGTAATATAAGATCCAAAGTTGTAATTCAGAATAGTTTTCAAAAGAAGGCCATTAGAATTATATACAAGTCTGATTACCCTGAACAAGCTATTAATTAAATCACAAATTCTTCAATTCAAAGATTTGGTAGATTATCAGACAAATAATGTCTAACAGTAATTGATTTAACACATCACGATAAGTAGATTGAGTGTGGGCACTCTCAAATTAACAGATATGATTATACTGCCTAATCTGTTACAGAGTATGTTGTTGCCAAGTAATGTAGAATAGATCCAAAGTAGTAATCCAGAATAGTTTTGAAGAGGCCATTAGAATAATAAACAAATCTGATTACCTTGAACATAATAACAAGCTAAGTGTTTAATATGTCCTATGAAGTCAAAATTGGGCACCATCATGTGGTGAAATTTGGAATTGCATCACATCCAATTTTGCCTGGGAACAAACAGATTAAATAAATCTTAGTTTTGAATAAGCCACTCCTTCTCAAACAAGTAAACTCTGCCCATTTCGCGCAGTAGATGTTCTGTTAATATCTAGTATTTATACAAAGTCATAATTTAAATTGCTTTCAACCTTCATTCATCGGTTCAACCAACATTACTCGCTCTTATTACCAACTTGTATTGATTTAACTAAGCGTTTAATACTTCCTATCAGGTCTCAAGGCAAGATTTGGCAAAATACAATTTCAGCAAATCGAATTTTGCCAGGGAACAAAAATAGATTAAATAAACTAAATAAGTCTTCTTCCCATTAAATAAATTAAAAAAGTCTGTCTTGTAACCAGTCCTTTTCAAACAAGTAAAGTCTGCCCATTTTGTGCCGTCGATTTTGTGTTAATGCCTAGTATTTATACAAAATCATAATTTAAAGGACTTCATTCCTTCATTCACTTTGGAAATTTGGAATTGCAGCACATCAAATTTTGCCTGGGAAGAAAAGTAGATTAAATAAATTTAATAAGTTTTACTACTTCCCATTAAATAAATTAAATACGTCTTACTTGTTCCCACTCCTTTTCAAAAAAGTAGTTTAAAACGAGGTCCCTTCACTCAACCTTTAACCCTATTTATTCACCTTCTAGGCTAAGTGTTAAAGGCTAAGTGTTAAAGGCTAAGTGTTAAAGGCTAAGTGTTAAAGGCTAAGTGTTAGAGGCTAAGTGCCAGAGGCTAGGCGCCAGAGGCGAGTTTTTGTGGGCTGAAGTTTTAGTGGGGTTAGTGTGAATACAATCCAAAAGAATACAACAGAATACAATACAATAGAATATAATACATAGATTAAATTATATAGCTCTTACTACTTCCCATTAAATAAATTAAATACGTCTTACTTGTTCCCAATCCTTTTCAAAAAAGTAGTTTAAAACGAGGGAGGGCCCTTCACTCAACCTTTAACCTCAACCCCGCACGTCACATTGTGTTGTATCTGTGAATGTTGGTTGTGGCCAAATGATAGTTTTCTTTCATTCGTTTAGGTTCCACGGTGTTTGTTGGCTATGTTTTCCACTGTCAGAAGGATGAAAATACAAAGTACAACGCTTGGACGTGGGCGAAGGCGTCACCGGTGAGTCCTTCCTTCCTATTTATTTACCTTCTAGATGCTAGAGGCTAAGTGTTAGAGGCTAAGTGTTAGAGGCTAAGTGTTAAACACAATACGAACAACACAACGATACTGCACTGAACAACACGATACCGCACTGAGAAACACGATACCGCACTGAACAACACGATACCGCACTGAACAACACCATGCCGCACTGAACACCATGCCACACTGAACAACACCATCCCGCACTGAACAACACCATGCCGCACTAAACAACACCATGCCGCACTGAACAACACCATGCCTCACTGAACGACACCATGCCGCACTGAAAGACACCATGCCGCACTGAACGACACCATGCCGCACTGAAAGACACCATCCCGCACTGAACACCATGCCGCACTGAACAACACCATCCTGCACTGAACAACACCATCCCGCACTGAACAACACCATGCCGCACTGAACAACATTATGCCGCACTGAACATTATGCCGCACTGAACAACACCATGCCGCACTGAACAACACCATGCCGCACTGAACAACATTATGCCGCACTGAACAACACGATGCCGCACTGAACAACACCATGCCGCACTGAACAACACCATGCCGCACTGAACAACACCATGCCGCACTGAACAACATTATGCCGCACTGAACAACACCATGCCGCACTGAACAACACCATCCTGCACTGAACAACACCATTCCGCATTGAACACCATGCCGCACTGAACAACACCATCCCGCACTGAACAACACCATCCCGCACTGAACAACACCATGCCGCACTGAACAACATTATGCCGCACTGAACAACATTATGCCGCACTGAACAACACCATGCCGCACTGAACAACACCATGCCGCACTGAACAACACCATGCCGCACTGAACAACACCATGCCGCACTGAACAACATTACAACGCACTGAACAACACCATCCCGCACTGAACAACACCATGCCGCACTAAACAACATTATGCCGAAATGAACAACACCATGCCGCACTGAACAACACCATGCCGCACTGAACAACACCATGCCGCACTGAACAACATTATAACGCACTAAACAACACCATCCCGCACTGAACAACACCATGCCGCACTAAACAACATTATGCCGCACTGAACAACACCATGCCGCACTGAACAACACCATGCCGCACTGAACAACACCATGCCGCACTGAACAACATTATAACGCACTGAACAACACCATCCCGCACTGAACAACACTTTGCCGCACTGAACAACATTATGCCGCACTGAACAACATTATGCCGAAATGAACAACACCATGCCGCACTGAACAACACCATGCCGCACTGAACAACACCATGCCGCACTGAACAACACGATCCCGCATTGAACACCATCCCGCACTGAACAACACCATGCCGCACTGAACAACACCATGCCGCACTGAACAACACTATGCCGCACTGAACAACACCATGCCGCACTGAACAACACCATTCCGCACTGAACAACACCATGCCGCACTGAACAACATTATGCTGCACTGAACAACACCATGCCGCACTGAACAACACCATGCCGCACTGAACAACACCATGCCGCACTGAACAACACCATGCCGCACTGAACAACACCATCCCGAACTGAACAACACCATGCCGCATTGAACAACACCATGCCGCACTGAACACCATCCTGCACTGAACAACACCATCCCGCACTGAACAACACCATGCCGCACTGAACAACACCATGCCGCACTGAACAACACCATGCCGCAATGAACAACACCATCCCGCACTGAACAACATTATGCCGCACTGAACAACATTATGCCGCACTGAACAACATTATGCCGCACTGAACAACATTATGCCGCACTGAACAACATTATGCCGCACTGAACAACACCATGCCGCACTGAACAACACCATGCCGCACTGAACAACACCATGCCGCACTGAACAACACCATGCCGCACTGAACAACACGATCCCGCATTGAACAACACCATGCCGCACTGAACAACACCATCCTGCACTGAACAACACCATCCCGCACTGAACAACACCATGCCGCACTGAACAACATTATGGCGCACTGAACAACATTATGCCGCACTGAACAACACCATGCCGCACTGAACAACACCATGCCGCACTGAACAACACCATGCCGCAATGAACACCATCCCGCACTGAACAACACCTTGCCGCACTGAGCAACACCATGCCGCACTGAACAACAACATCCCGCACTGAACAACACCATGCCGCACTGAACAACACCATTCCGCACTGAACAACACCATGCCGCACTGAACAACATTACGCTGCACTGAACAACACCATGCCGCACTTAACAACACCATGCCGCACTGAACAACACCATGCCGCATTGAACAACACCATGCCGCATTGAACAACACCATGCCGCACTGAACAACACCATCCTGCACTGAACAACACCATGCCGCATTGAACAACACCATGCCGCACTGAACAACACCATCCTGCACTGAACAACACCATCCCGCACTGAACAACACCATCCCGCATTGAACAACACCATCCTGCACTGAACAACACCATGCCGCACTGAACAACACCATGCCGCACTGAACAACACCATTCCGCACTGAACAACACCATGCCGCACTGAACAACACCATCCTGCACTGAACAACACCATCCCGCACTGAACAACACCATGCCGCATTGAACAACACCATCCTGCACTGAACAACACCATCCTGCACTGAACAACACCATGCCGCACTGAACAACACCATGCCGCACTGAACAACACCATGCCGCACTGAACAACACCATGCCGCACTGAACATTATGCCGCACTGAACAACATTATGTCGCACTGAACAACACCATGCCGCACTGAACAACACCATGCCGCACTGAACAACATTATGCCGCACTGAAAAACACCATGCCGCACTGAACAACACCATCCCGCACTGAACAACACCATGCCGCATTGAACAACACCATGCCGCACTGAACAACACCATGCTGCACTGAACAACATTATGCTGCACTGAACAACACGATCCTGCATTGAACAACACCATGCCGCACTGAACAACACCATCCTGCACTGAACAACACCATCCTGCAATGAACAACACCACCCCGCACTGAACAACACGATCCCCCATTGAACAACACCATCCCGCACTGAACAACACCATGCCGCACTGAACAACACCATTCCGCACTGAACAACACCATGCCGCACTGAACAACACCATGCCGCACTGAACAACACCATGCCGCACTGAACAACACCATGCCGCACTGAACAACACCATGCCGCACTGAACAACATTATGCCGCACTGAACAACACCATGCCGCACTGAACAACACCATCCCGCACTGAACAACACCATGCCGCATTGAACAACACCATGCCGCACTGAACAACACCATCCTGCACTGAACAACACCATCCCGCACTAAACAACACCATGCCGCACTGAACAACACCATGCCGCACTGAACAACACCATGCCGCACTGAACAACACCATGCCGCACTGAACAACACCATGCCGCACTGAACAACATTATGCCGCACTGAACAACACCATGCCGCACTGAACAACACCATCCCGCACTGAACAACACCATGCCGCATTGAACAACACCATGCCGCACTGAACAACACCATCCTGCACTGAACAACACCATCCCGCACTAAACAACACCATGCCGCACTGAACAACATTATGGCGCACTGGACAACATTATGCCGCACTGAACAACACCATGCCGCACTGAACAACACCATGCCGCACTGAACAACACCATGCCGCACTGAACAACACCATGCCGCACTGAACAACATTATGCCGCACTGAACAACACCATGCCGCACTGAACAACACCATCCCGCACTGAACAACACCATGCCGCATTGAACAACACCATGCCGCACTGAACAACACCATCCTGCACTGAACAACACCATGCCGCACTGAACAACACCATGCCGCACTGAACAACACCATGCCGCACTGAACAACACCATGCCGCACTGAACAACACCATGCCGCACTGAACAACATTATGCCGCACTGAACAACACCATGCCGCACTGAACAACACCATCCCGCACTGAACAACACCATGCCGCATTTAACAACACCATGCCGCACTGAACAACACCATCCTGCACTGAACAACACCATCCCGCACTAAACAACACCATGCCGCACTGAACAACATTATGGCGCACTGGACAACATTATGCCGCACTGAACAACACCATGCCGCACTGAACAACACCATGCCGCACTGAACAACACCATGCCGCACTGAACAACACCATGCCGCACTGAACAACATTATGCCGCACTGAACAACACCATGCCGCACTGAACAACACCATGCCGCACTGAACAACACGATCCCGCATTGAACAACACCATCCTGCACTGAACAACACCATGCCGCACTGAACAACACCATGCCGCACTGAACAACACCATTCCGCACTGAACAACACCATGCCGCACTGAACAACACCATCCTGCACTGAACAACACCATCCCGCACTGAACAACACCATGCCGCATTGAACAACACCATGCCGCACTGAACAACACCATCCTGCACTGAACAACACCATGCCGCACTGAACAACACCATGCCGCACTGAACAACACTATGCCGCACTGAACAACATTATGCCGCACTAAACAACATTATGCCGCACTGAACAACACCATGCCGCACTGAACAACACCATGCTGCACTGAACAACATTATGCCGCACTGAACAACACGATCCCGCATTGAACAACACCATCCCGCATTGAACAACACCATCCCGCAGTGAACAACACCATGCCGCATTGAACAACACCATGCTGCACTGAACAACACCATGCTGCACTGAACAACATTATGCTGCACTGAACAACACGATCCTGCATTGAACAACACCATGCCGCACTGAACAACACCATCCTGCACTGAACAACACCTTTCCACACTGAACAACACCATGCCGCACTGAACAACATTATGCCGCACTGAACAACACCATGCCGCACTGAACAACACCATGCCGCACTGAACAACACCATGCCGCACTGAACAACACCATGCCGCACTGAACAACACCATGCCGCACTGAACAACATTATGCCGCACTGAACAACACCATGCCGCACTGAACAACACCATGCCGCACTGAACAACAAGATCCCGCATTGAACAACACCATCCTGCACTGAACAACACCATGCCGCACTGAACAACACCATGCCGCACTGAACAACACCATTCCGCACTGAACAACACCATGCCGCACTGAACAACACCATGCCGCACTGAACAACACCATGCTGCACTGAACAACACCATGCCGCACTGAACAACATTATGCCGCACTGAACAACACCATGCCGCACTGAACAACACCATGCCGCACTGAACAACACCATGCCGCATTGAACAACACCATGCCGCACTGAACAACACCATCCTGCACTGAACAACACCATCCCGCACTGAACAACACCATGCCGCACTGAACAACATTATGGCGCACTGAACAACATTATGCCGCACTGAACAACACCATGCCGCACTGAACAACACCATGCCGCACTGAACAACACCATGCCGCACTGAACAACATTATGCCGCACTGAACAACATTATGCCGCACTGAACAACACCATGCCGCACTGAACAACACCATGCCGCACTGAACAACACCATGCCGCACTGAACAACACGACGTCGCACTGAACAACACGACGCCGCACAGAACAACACGACGCCGCACAGAATAACACAATGCCGCACAGAACAACACAATACCGCACAAACAGTTTTAGATAATATTACGTCGCAGTCATGTGACGCGGACATGACGTCAATAGGCGGAACTCACGGCAAAATTATAATCCGTGGGCGTGGCTTGCAACAGGAAGTA